>NW_026909518.1:453249-702300 GCF_033115175.1 Lepus europaeus
GTGTATGTGTATTCCTGATATTATCTAACGCAGTTTATTTTTTTGAATGTTTTTTATCAGGGAAAATTTAATTTTGTACCGTAGAAACAGTAATTGGTTCATCATGGGGACACCAGCTGTACACATTCGTATTTTCTAAGGAGAAAGCTAGAGGAACTGTCGCAAACAAACATGATATTTCTGTTTCTATCCATGACATTTTATGCACTTGCCTAAAGAAAAGTGTTTGCTTCTCCCCCAAACCATTTTTACAGTGATTTTCTCTGTCCATTGCATATGAATTCACACCAGCATATCTGAATATGACTGGATGAAACCGAAAATATCCGGGTTTGTTCTGGCTTACTCAATCCAGATATTGCTAAGCCTCTGTGTTAATGTTTTCCGGATATTATCCATGGACTTTATTGTTTTGGATGTTTTTTATCGGGGGAACATTTAATTTTGAGCTTGGATACAGTAATTGGTTCCACATGGAGACACAGGCTCTACATATTCGTATTTTCTAGGGAGAAAGCTAGAGGAACTGCGGCAAACATACATGATATTCTGTTTGTATAGATGACATTTTATGCACTTGCCTAACAAAAAGACTTTGATTTTCTCCAAAAACCATTTTTACTGTGATTTACTCAGTCCTTTGCCATACGAATTCCACACCATTTTGTCGGGATATGACTGGATGAAAACAGAAATATGCGGTTGTGTTTTGGCTAACTCAGTCCGAAATACGGTGAAAGCCTCTGTGTTTGTGTTTTCTAGATATTATCGATAGACTTTATTGTTTTGAATGTTTTCATGGGGGAACATTTACTTTTTGTACCGTTGAAACAGTAATTAGTTCATCATGGGACACCAGCTCTACACATTCGTATTTTCTAGGGAGAAACCTAGAGGGACTGCGGCAAACAAACATGATATTTCTGTTTGTCTAGATGAAATTTTATGCACTTGCCCTAACGAAAGACTTTGCTTTTCTCCAAAACCATTTGACTGTGATTTTCTCGGTCCATTGCAAACGAATTCCACACCAGTTTGTCCGGATATGATCGGATGAAACCGGAACTATCCGGTTCTCTTTTGGCTAACTCAATCCCAGATATTGCTAAATCCTCTGTGTATGTGTATTCCTGATATTATCCACGCAGTTTATTTTTTTGAATGTTTTTTATCAGGGAAAATTTAATTTTTGTACCATAGAAACAATAATTGGTTCTTCATGGGGACACCAGCTCTACACATTCGTATTTTCTAGGGAAAAGCTAGAGGAAACTGTGGCAAACAAACATGATATTTCTGTTTGTATAGATGACATTTTATGCACTTGCCTAACGAAAAGTCTTTGTTTTTCTCCAAACCATTTTACAGTGATTTTTCTCTGTCCATTGCATACGAATTCCACACCAGTATATCCGAATATGACTGGATGAAACCAGAATATCCGGTTATGTTTTGGCTAACTGGATCACAGATATCGCTACAAGCCTCTGTGTTTGTGTTTTTTGGATATTATAGAAGGACTTTATTGTTTTGAATTTTCTTTTATCGAAAGCTAGAGGAACTGCGGCAAACAAACATGATATTTCTGTTTCTCTAGATGACATTTTATGCACTTGCCTAACGAAAAGGACTTTCTTTTCTCCAAAACCAATTTTACTGTGATTTTCTCTGTCCATTGCATACGAATTCCACACCAGTTTGTCCGCATATGTCTGGATGAAACAAGAAATATCTGGTTGTGTTTTGGATAACTCAATCCGAAATATTGTGAAAGCCTCTGTGTTTGTGTTTTCTGGATATTATCGATGGTCTTATTGTTTTGAAGGTTTTTATCAGGGAACATTTAATTTTGTACCGTTGAAACACTATTGGTTCATCATGGGTGCACCAGATCTACACATTCTTATTTTCTAGGAGAATGCCAGAGGAACTGCGGCCTAACAAACATATATTTCTGTTTGTATAGATGACATTTTTTGCACTTGCCTAACGAAAAGACTTTGCTTTCCCCAAAACCATTTTATCTGTGATTTTCTCGGTCCATTGCATTATGAATTCCACACCAGTTTGTCCAGGTATGGACTGGATGTAATCAGAAATTTCTGATTGTTTTGGCTAAGTAAATCAAAATATTGCTACAGCTTCTGTGTTTGTGTTTTCCGTATATTATCGATGGCCTTTATTGTTTTGAATATTATTATCAGGGAACATTAAATAATTGTACCGTAGAAACACTAACTGCTTCATCATGGGGCACCAGCTCTACACATTCGTATTTTCTAGGGAGAATGCCAGTGGAACTGCGGCCTAACAGACATTATATTTCTGTTTGTATCGATGACATTTTATGCACTTGCCTAACGAAAAGACTTTGCTTTTCTCCAAAACCATTTTACTGTGATATTCTCGCTCCATTGCATACGAATTCCACACCAGTTTGTCCGGATTTGACTGGATGAAACCAGAAATACCCGGTTTTTTTTGGCTAACTCAATCCAAAATATTGCTACAGCCTCTGAGTTGTGTTTTCTGGATATTATCGATGGTCTTATTGTTTTGAATGTTTTTATCAGGGAACATTAAATTTTGTACCATTGAAACACTAATTGGTTCCACATGGGGACACCAGCTCTAGACATTCGTATTTTCTAGGGAGAAAGCTAGAGGAACTGCGGCAAACAAACATGATATTTCTGTTTGTATAGATGACATTTTATGCACTTGCCTAACGAAAAGACTTTGCTTTTCTCCAAAACCATTTGTACTGTGATTTTCTCGGTCCATTGCATACGAATTCCACACCACTTAGTCCGGATATGACTGGATGAAACCAGAAATATCCAGTTGTGTTTTGGCTAACTCAATCCCAGATATTGCTACAGCCTCTGAGTTGTGTTTTCTGGATATTATCGATGGTCTTATTGTTTTGAATGTTTTTATCAGGGAACATTAAATTTTGTACCATTGAAACACTAATTGGTTCCACATGGGGACACCAGCTCTAGACATTTGTATTTTCTGGGGAGAAAGCTAGAGGAACTGTGGCAAACAAACGTGATATTTCTGTTTGTATCGATGACATTTTATGCACTTTCCTAACGAAAAGACTGCTTTTCTCCAAAACCATTTGTACTGTGATTTTCTCGATCCATTGCATACAAATTCCACACCAATTTGTCCGGATATGACTGGAGGAGACCGGAAATATCCGGTTTTGTTTTGGCTATCCCAATCCCAGATATTGCTACAGCCTCTGTGTTTGTGTTTTCTGGATATTATCGATGGACTTATTGTTTTGAATGTTTTTATCAGGGAACATTAAATTTTGTACCGTTGAAAGAATAATTGGTTCATCATGGGGACACCAGCTCTACACATTCATATTTTCTAGGGAGAAAGCTAGAGGAACTGCGGCAAACAAGCATGCTATTTCTGTTTGTATCGATGACAATTTATGCACTATCCTAACGAAAAGACTTTGCTTTTCTCCAAAACCATTTGTACTGTGATTTTCTCGGTCCATTGCATACGAATTCCACACCACTTCGTCTGGATATGACTGGATGAAACTGGAAATATCCGGTTTTGTTCTGGCTTACTCAATCCCAGATATTGCTACAGCCTCTGTGTTAATGTTTTCCGGATATTATCCATGGACTTTATTGTTTTGAATGTTTTTTATCGGGGAACATTTAATTTTGAGCTTGGATACAGTAATTGGTTCCACATGGAGACACAGGCTCTACATATTCATATTTTCTAGGGAGAATGCTAGAGGAACTGCGGCAAACAAACCTGATATTTCTGTTTGTATAGATGACATTTTATGCACTTGCCTAATGAAAAGACTTTGCTTTTCTCCAAAATCATTTTTACTGTGATTTTCTCGGTCCATTGCATACGAATTCCACAGCACTATGTCCGGATATGACTGGTTGAAAACAGAAATATCCGTTTGTTTTAGGTAACTGAATCCGAAATATTGCTACAGCCTCTGTGTTTGTGTTTTCTGGATATTATCGATGGACTTTATTGTTTTGAATATTTTTATAAGGGAATATTTAATTTTGTACCGCAGAAACACAAATTGGTTCATCATGAGGACACCAATTCTACACATTCGTATATTCTAGGGAGAAAGCTAGAGGAACTGTGGCAAACAAACATGATATTTCTGTTTATATAGATGACATTTTATGCACTTGCCTAATGAAATGACTTTGCTTTCTCCGAAACCATTTTTACTGTGATTTCCTCTTTCCATTGCATACGAATTCCATACCAGTTTGTCCGGATTTGACTGGATGAATCCGGAAATATCCGGTTGTTTTGGCTAACTCAATCCCACATATTGCTACAGCCTCTGTGTTTGTGTTTTTGTATATTATCAATGGCCTTTATTGTTTTGAATATTATTATCAGGGAACATTTCATTTTGTACCGCAGAAACACTAATTGGTTTATCATGGGGACACCAGCTCTACACATTCGTATTTTCTAGGGAGAAAGCTAGAGGAACTGCGGCAAACATACATGATATTTCTGTTTGTATAGATGACATTTGATGCACTTGCCTAACAAAAAGACTTTGATTTTCTCCAAAACCATTTTTACGGTGATTTTCTCGGTCCATTTCATACGTATTCCACACCACTTTGTCCGGATATCACTGGATGAAAACAGAAATATGCGGTTTTGTTTTGGCTAACTCAATGCGAAATACGGTGAAAGCCTCTGTGTTTGTGTTTTCTGGATATTATCGATGGACTTTATTGTTTTGAATGTTTTCATCAGGGAACATTTACTTTTGTCCCTTTGAAACAGTAATTGTTTCATCATGGGGACACCAGCTCTACACATTCGTGTTTTCTAGGGAGAAAGCTAGAGGGACTGCGGCAAACAAACATGATATTTCTGTTTGTATCAATGACATTTTATGCACTTGCCTAACGAAAAGACTTTGCTTTTCTCCAAAACCATTTTGACTGTGATTTTCTCGGTCCATTGCATACGAATTCCACACCACTTTCTCCAGATATGATTGGATGAAACCGGAAATATCCGGTTGTCTTTTGGCTAATTCAATCCCAGATATTGCTAAATCCTCTGTGTATGTGTATTCCTGATATTATCTACGCAGTTTATTTTTTTGAATGTTTTTTATCAGGGAAAATTTAATTTTGTACCGTAGAAACAGTAATTGGTTCATCATGGGGACACCAGCTGTACACATTCGTATTTTCTAAGGAGAAAGCTAGAGGAACTGTCGCAAACAAACATGATATTTCTGTTTCTATCCATGACATTTTATGCACTTGCCTAAAGAAAAGTGTTTGCTTCTCCCCAAACCATTTTTACAGTGATTTTCTCTGTCCATTGCATATGAATTCCACACCAGCATATCTGAATATGACTGGATGAAACCGAAAATATCCGGGTTTGTTCTGGCTTACTCAATCCCAGATATTGCTAAGCCTCTGTGTTAATTGTTTTCCGGATATTATCCATGGACTTTATTGTTTTGGATGTTTTTTATCGGGGAACATTTAATTTTGAGCTTGGATACAGTAATTGGTTCCACATGGAGACACAGGCTCTACATATTCGTATTTTCTAGGGAGAAAGCTAGAGGAACTGCGGCAAACATACATGATATTTCTGTTTGTATAGATGACATTTTATGCACTTGCCTAACAAAAAGACTTTGATTTTCTCCAAAACCATTTTTACTGTGATTTACTCAGTCCTTTGCATACGAATTCCACACCACTTTGTCGGGATATGACTGGATGAAAACAGAAATATGCGGTTGTGTTTTGGCTAACTCAGTCCGAAATACGGTGAAAGCCTCTGTGTTTGTGTTTTCTAGATATTATCGATAGACTTTATTGTTTTGAATGTTTTCATGGGGGAACATTTACTTTTGTACCGTTGAAACAGTAATTAGTTCATCATGGGGACACCAGCTCTACACATTCGTATTTTCTAGGGAGAAACCTAGAGGGACTGCGGCAAACAAACATGATATTTCTGTTTGTCTAGATGAAATTTTATGCACTTGCCTAACGAAAGACTTTGCTTTTCTCCAAAACCATTTTGACTGTGATTTTCTCGGTCCATTGCAAACGAATTCCACACCAGTTTGTCCGGATATGATCGGATGAAACCGGAACTATCCGGTTCTCTTTTGGCTAACTCAATCCCAGATATTGCTAAATCCTCTGTGTATGTGTATTCCTGATATTATCCACGCAGTTTATTTTTTTGAATGTTTTTTATCAGGGAAAATTTAATTTTGTACCATAGAAACAATAATTGGTTCTTCATGGGGACACCAGCTCTACACATTCGTATTTTCTAGGGAAAAGCTAGAGGAACTGTGGCAAACAAACATGATATTTCTGTTTGTATAGATGACATTTTATGCACTTGCCTAACGAAAAGTCTTTGTTTTTCTCCAAACCATTTTACAGTGATTTTCTCTGTCCATTGCATACGAATTCCACACCAGTATATCCGAATATGACTGGATGAAACCAGAATATCCGGTTATGTTTTGGCTAACTGGATCACAGATATCGCTACAGCCTCTGTGTTTGTGTTTTTTGGATATTATAGAAGGACTTTATTGTTTTGAATTTTCTTTTATCGAAAGCTAGAGGAACTGCGGCAAACAAACATGATATTTCTGTTTCTCTAGATGACATTTTATGCACTTGCCTAACGAAAAGACTTTCTTTTCTCCAAAACCAATTTTACTGTGATTTTCTCTGTCCATTGCATACGAATTCCACACCAGTTTGTCCGCATATGTCTGGATGAAACAAGAAATATCTGGTTGTGTTTTGGATAACTCAATCCGAAATATTGTGAAAGCCTCTGTGTTTGTGTTTTCTGGATATTATCGATGGTCTTATTGTTTTGAAGGTTTTTATCAGGGAACATTTAATTTTGTACCGTTGAAACACTAATTGGTTCATCATGGGTGCACCAGATCTACACATTCTTATTTTCTAGGGAGAATGCCAGAGGAACTGCGGCCTAACAAACATTATATTTCTGTTTGTATAGATGACATTTTTTGCACTTGCCTAACGAAAAGACTTTGCTTTCCCCAAAACCATTTTTACTGTGATTTTCTCGGTCCATTGCATATGAATTCCACACCAGTTTGTCCAGGTATGACTGGATGTAATCAGAAATTTCTGATTGTTTTGGCTAAGTAAATCAAAATATTGCTACAGCTTCTGTGTTTGTGTTTTCCGTATATTATCGATGGCCTTTATTGTTTTGAATATTATTATCAGGGAACATTAAATTTTGTACCGTAGAAACACTAACTGCTTCATCATGGGGCACCAGCTCTACACATTCGTATTTTCTAGGGAGAATGCCAGTGGAACTGCGGCCTAACAGACATTATATTTCTGTTTGTATCGATGACATTTTATGCACTTGCCTAACGAAAAGACTTTGCTTTTCTCCAAAACCATTTTACTGTGATATTCTCGCTCCATTGCATACGAATTCCACACCAGTTTGTCCGGATTTGACTGGATGAAACCAGAAATACCCGGGTTTTTTTTGGCTAACTCAATCCAAAATATTGCTACAGCCTCTGAGTTGTGTTTTCTGGATATTATCGATGGTCTTATTGTTTTGAATGTTTTTATCAGGGAACATTAAATTTTGTACCATTGAAACACTAATTGGTTCCACATGGGGACACCAGCTCTAGACATTCGTATTTTCTAGGGAGAAAGCTAGAGGAACTGCGGCAAACAAACATGATATTTCTGTTTGTATAGATGACATTTTATGCACTTGCCTAACGAAAAGACTTTGCTTTTCTCCAAAACCATTTGTACTGTGATTTTCTCGGTCCATTGCATACGAATTCCACACCACTTAGTCCGGATATGACTGGATGAAACCAGAAATATCCAGTTGTGTTTTGGCTAACTCAATCCCAGATATTGCTACAGCCTCTGAGTTGTGTTTTCTGGATATTATCGATGGTCTTATTGTTTTGAATGTTTTTATCAGGGAACATTAAATTTTGTACCATTGAAACACTAATTGGTTCCACATGGGGACACCAGCTCTAGACATTTGTATTTTCTGGGGAGAAAGCTAGAGGAACTGTGGCAAACAAACGTGATATTTCTGTTTGTATCGATGACATTTTATGCACTTTCCTAACGAAAAGACTGCTTTTCTCCAAAACCATTTGTACTGTGATTTTCTCGATCCATTGCATACAAATTCCACACCAATTTGTCCGGATATGACTGGAGGAGACCGGAAATATCCGGTTTTGTTTTGGCTATCCCAATCCCAGATATTGCTACAGCCTCTGTGTTTGTGTTTTCTGGATATTATCGATGGACTTATTGTTTTGAATGTTTTTATCAGGGAACATTAAATTTTGTACCGTTGAAAGAATAATTGGTTCATCATGGGGACACCAGCTCTACACATTCATATTTTCTAGGGAGAAAGCTAGAGGAACTGCGGCAAACAAGCATGCTATTTCTGTTTGTATCGATGACAATTTATGCACTATCCTAACGAAAAGACTTTGCTTTTCTCCAAAACCATTTGTACTGTGATTTTCTCGGTCCATTGCATACGAATTCCACACCACTTCGTCTGGATATGACTGGATGAAACTGGAAATATCCGGTTTTGTTCTGGCTTACTCAATCCCAGATATTGCTACAGCCTCTGTGTTAATGTTTTCCGGATATTATCCATGGACTTTATTGTTTTGAATGTTTTTTATCGGGGAACATTTAATTTTGAGCTTGGATACAGTAATTGGTTCCACATGGAGACACAGGCTCTACATATTCATATTTTCTAGGGAGAATGCTAGAGGAACTGCGGCAAACAAACCTGATATTTCTGTTTGTATAGATGACATTTTATGCACTTGCCTAATGAAAAGACTTTGCTTTTCTCCAAAATCATTTTTACTGTGATTTTCTCGGTCCATTGCATACGAATTCCACAGCACTATGTCCGGATATGACTGGTTGAAAACAGAAATATCCGTTTGTTTTAGGTAACTGAATCCGAAATATTGCTACAGCCTCTGTGTTTGTGTTTTCTGGATATTATCGATGGACTTTATTGTTTTGAATATTTTTATAAGGGAATATTTAATTTTGTACCGCAGAAACACAAATTGGTTCATCATGAGGACACCAATTCTACACATTCGTATATTCTAGGGAGAAAGCTAGAGGAACTGTGGCAAACAAACATGATATTTCTGTTTATATAGATGACATTTTATGCACTTGCCTAATGAAATGACTTTGCTTTCTCCGAAACCATTTTTACTGTGATTTCCTCTTTCCATTGCATACGAATTCCATACCAGTTTGTCCGGATTTGACTGGATGAATCCGGAAATATCCGGTTGTTTTGGCTAACTCAATCCCACATATTGCTACAGCCTCTGTGTTTGTGTTTTTGTATATTATCAATGGCCTTTATTGTTTTGAATATTATTATCAGGGAACATTTCATTTTGTACCGCAGAAACACTAATTGGTTTATCATGGGGACACCAGCTCTACACATTCGTATTTTCTAGGGAGAAAGCTAGAGGAACTGCGGCAAACATACATGATATTTCTGTTTGTATAGATGACATTTGATGCACTTGCCTAACAAAAAGACTTTGATTTTCTCCAAAACCATTTTTACGGTGATTTTCTCGGTCCATTTCATACGTATTCCACACCACTTTGTCCGGATATCACTGGATGAAAACAGAAATATGCGGTTTTGTTTTGGCTAACTCAATGCGAAATACGGTGAAAGCCTCTGTGTTTGTGTTTTCTGGATATTATCGATGGACTTTATTGTTTTGAATGTTTTCATCAGGGAACATTTACTTTTGTCCCTTTGAAACAGTAATTGTTTCATCATGGGGACACCAGCTCTACACATTCGTGTTTTCTAGGGAGAAAGCTAGAGGGACTGCGGCAAACAAACATGATATTTCTGTTTGTATCAATGACATTTTATGCACTTGCCTAACGAAAAGACTTTGCTTTTCTCCAAAACCATTTTGACTGTGATTTTCTCGGTCCATTGCATACGAATTCCACACCACTTTCTCCAGATATGATTGGATGAAACCGGAAATATCCGGTTGTCTTTTGGCTAATTCAATCCCAGATATTGCTAAATCCTCTGTGTATGTGTATTCCTGATATTATCTACGCAGTTTATTTTTTTGAATGTTTTTTATCAGGGAAAATTTAATTTTGTACCGTAGAAACAGTAATTGGTTCATCATGGGGACACCAGCTGTACACATTCGTATTTTCTAAGGAGAAAGCTAGAGGAACTGTCGCAAACAAACATGATATTTCTGTTTCTATCCATGACATTTTATGCACTTGCCTAAAGAAAAGTGTTTGCTTCTCCCCAAACCATTTTTACAGTGATTTTCTCTGTCCATTGCATATGAATTCCACACCAGCATATCTGAATATGACTGGATGAAACCGAAAATATCCGGGTTTGTTCTGGCTTACTCAATCCCAGATATTGCTAAGCCTCTGTGTTAATGTTTTCCGGATATTATCCATGGACTTTATTGTTTTGGATGTTTTTTATCGGGGAACATTTAATTTTGAGCTTGGATACAGTAATTGGTTCCACATGGAGACACAGGCTCTACATATTCGTATTTTCTAGGGAGAAAGCTAGAGGAACTGCGGCAAACATACATGATATTTCTGTTTGTATAGATGACATTTTATGCACTTGCCTAACAAAAAGACTTTGATTTTCTCCAAAACCATTTTTACTGTGATTTACTCAGTCCTTTGCATACGAATTCCACACCACTTTGTCGGGATATGACTGGATGAAAACAGAAATATGCGGTTGTGTTTTGGCTAACTCAGTCCGAAATACGGTGAAAGCCTCTGTGTTTGTGTTTTCTAGATATTATCGATAGACTTTATTGTTTTGAATGTTTTCATGGGGGAACATTTACTTTTGTACCGTTGAAACAGTAATTAGTTCATCATGGGGACACCAGCTCTACACATTCGTATTTTCTAGGGAGAAACCTAGAGGGACTGCGGCAAACAAACATGATATTTCTGTTTGTCTAGATGAAATTTTATGCACTTGCCTAACGAAAGACTTTGCTTTTCTCCAAAACCATTTTGACTGTGATTTTCTCGGTCCATTGCAAACGAATTCCACACCAGTTTGTCCGGATATGATCGGATGAAACCGGAACTATCCGGTTCTCTTTTGGCTAACTCAATCCCAGATATTGCTAAATCCTCTGTGTATGTGTATTCCTGATATTATCCACGCAGTTTATTTTTTTGAATGTTTTTTATCAGGGAAAATTTAATTTTGTACCATAGAAACAATAATTGGTTCTTCATGGGGACACCAGCTCTACACATTCGTATTTTCTAGGGAAAAGCTAGAGGAACTGTGGCAAACAAACATGATATTTCTGTTTGTATAGATGACATTTTATGCACTTGCCTAACGAAAAGTCTTTGTTTTTCTCCAAACCATTTTACAGTGATTTTCTCTGTCCATTGCATACGAATTCCACACCAGTATATCCGAATATGACTGGATGAAACCAGAATATCCGGTTATGTTTTGGCTAACTGGATCACAGATATCGCTACAGCCTCTGTGTTTGTGTTTTTTGGATATTATAGAAGGACTTTATTGTTTTGAATTTTCTTTTATCGAAAGCTAGAGGAACTGCGGCAAACAAACATGATATTTCTGTTTCTCTAGATGACATTTTATGCACTTGCCTAACGAAAAGACTTTCTTTTCTCCAAAACCAATTTTACTGTGATTTTCTCTGTCCATTGCATACGAATTCCACACCAGTTTGTCCGCATATGTCTGGATGAAACAAGAAATATCTGGTTGTGTTTTGGATAACTCAATCCGAAATATTGTGAAAGCCTCTGTGTTTGTGTTTTCTGGATATTATCGATGGTCTTATTGTTTTGAAGGTTTTTATCAGGGAACATTTAATTTTGTACCGTTGAAACACTAATTGGTTCATCATGGGTGCACCAGATCTACACATTCTTATTTTCTAGGGAGAATGCCAGAGGAACTGCGGCCTAACAAACATTATATTTCTGTTTGTATAGATGACATTTTTTGCACTTGCCTAACGAAAAGACTTTGCTTTCCCCAAAACCATTTTTACTGTGATTTTCTCGGTCCATTGCATATGAATTCCACACCAGTTTGTCCAGGTATGACTGGATGTAATCAGAAATTTCTGATTGTTTTGGCTAAGTAAATCAAAATATTGCTACAGCTTCTGTGTTTGTGTTTTCCGTATATTATCGATGGCCTTTATTGTTTTGAATATTATTATCAGGGAACATTAAATTTTGTACCGTAGAAACACTAACTGCTTCATCATGGGGCACCAGCTCTACACATTCGTATTTTCTAGGGAGAATGCCAGTGGAACTGCGGCCTAACAGACATTATATTTCTGTTTGTATAGATGACATTTTATGCACTTGCCTAACGAAAAGACTTTGCTTTTCTCCAAAACCATTTTACTGTGATATTCTCGCTCCATTGCATACGAATTCCACACCAGTTTGTCCGGATTTGACTGGATGAAACCAGAAATACCCGGGTTTTTTTTGGCTAACTCAATCCAAAATATTGCTACAGCCTCTGAGTTGTGTTTTCTGGATATTATCGATGGTCTTATTGTTTTGAATGTTTTTATCAGGGAACATTAAATTTTGTACCATTGAAACACTAATTGGTTCCACATGGGGACACCAGCTCTAGACATTCGTATTTTCTAGGGAGAAAGCTAGAGGAACTGCGGCAAACAAACATGATATTTCTGTTTGTATAGATGACATTTTATGCACTTGCCTAACGAAAAGACTTTGCTTTTCTCCAAAACCATTTGTACTGTGATTTTCTCGGTCCATTGCATACGAATTCCACACCACTTAGTCCGGATATGACTGGATGAAACCAGAAATATCCAGTTGTGTTTTGGCTAACTCAATCCCAGATATTGCTACAGCCTCTGAGTTGTGTTTTCTGGATATTATCGATGGTCTTATTGTTTTGAATGTTTTTATCAGGGAACATTAAATTTTGTACCATTGAAACACTAATTGGTTCCACATGGGGACACCAGCTCTAGACATTTGTATTTTCTGGGGAGAAAGCTAGAGGAACTGTGGCAAACAAACGTGATATTTCTGTTTGTATCGATGACATTTTATGCACTTTCCTAACGAAAAGACTGCTTTTCTCCAAAACCATTTGTACTGTGATTTTCTCGATCCATTGCATACAAATTCCACACCAATTTGTCCGGATATGACTGGAGGAGACCGGAAATATCCGGTTTTGTTTTGGCTATCCCAATCCCAGATATTGCTACAGCCTCTGTGTTTGTGTTTTCTGGATATTATCGATGGACTTATTGTTTTGAATGTTTTTATCAGGGAACATTAAATTTTGTACCGTTGAAAGAATAATTGGTTCATCATGGGGACACCAGCTCTACACATTCATATTTTCTAGGGAGAAAGCTAGAGGAACTGCGGCAAACAAGCATGCTATTTCTGTTTGTATCGATGACAATTTATGCACTATCCTAACGAAAAGACTTTGCTTTTCTCCAAAACCATTTGTACTGTGATTTTCTCGGTCCATTGCATACGAATTCCACACCACTTCGTCTGGATATGACTGGATGAAACTGGAAATATCCGGTTTTGTTCTGGCTTACTCAATCCCAGATATTGCTACAGCCTCTGTGTTAATGTTTTCCGGATATTATCCATGGACTTTATTGTTTTGAATGTTTTTTATCGGGGAACATTTAATTTTGAGCTTGGATACAGTAATTGGTTCCACATGGAGACACAGGCTCTACATATTCATATTTTCTAGGGAGAATGCTAGAGGAACTGCGGCAAACAAACCTGATATTTCTGTTTGTATAGATGACATTTTATGCACTTGCCTAATGAAAAGACTTTGCTTTTCTCCAAAATCATTTTTACTGTGATTTTCTCGGTCCATTGCATACGAATTCCACAGCACTATGTCCGGATATGACTGGTTGAAAACAGAAATATCCGTTTGTTTTAGGTAACTGAATCCGAAATATTGCTACAGCCTCTGTGTTTGTGTTTTCTGGATATTATCGATGGACTTTATTGTTTTGAATATTTTTATAAGGGAATATTTAATTTTGTACCGCAGAAACACAAATTGGTTCATCATGAGGACACCAATTCTACACATTCGTATATTCTAGGGAGAAAGCTAGAGGAACTGTGGCAAACAAACATGATATTTCTGTTTATATAGATGACATTTTATGCACTTGCCTAATGAAATGACTTTGCTTTCTCCGAAACCATTTTTACTGTGATTTCCTCTTTCCATTGCATACGAATTCCATACCAGTTTGTCCGGATTTGACTGGATGAATCCGGAAATATCCGGTTGTTTTGGCTAACTCAATCCCACATATTGCTACAGCCTCTGTGTTTGTGTTTTTGTATATTATCAATGGCCTTTATTGTTTTGAATATTATTATCAGGGAACATTTCATTTTGTACCGCAGAAACACTAATTGGTTTATCATGGGGACACCAGCTCTACACATTCGTATTTTCTAGGGAGAAAGCTAGAGGAACTGCGGCAAACATACATGATATTTCTGTTTGTATAGATGACATTTGATGCACTTGCCTAACAAAAAGACTTTGATTTTCTCCAAAACCATTTTTACGGTGATTTTCTCGGTCCATTTCATACGTATTCCACACCACTTTGTCCGGATATCACTGGATGAAAACAGAAATATGCGGTTTTGTTTTGGCTAACTCAATGCGAAATACGGTGAAAGCCTCTGTGTTTGTGTTTTCTGGATATTATCGATGGACTTTATTGTTTTGAATGTTTTCATCAGGGAACATTTACTTTTGTCCCTTTGAAACAGTAATTGTTTCATCATGGGGACACCAGCTCTACACATTCGTGTTTTCTAGGGAGAAAGCTAGAGGGACTGCGGCAAACAAACATGATATTTCTGTTTGTATCAATGACATTTTATGCACTTGCCTAACGAAAAGACTTTGCTTTTCTCCAAAACCATTTTGACTGTGATTTTCTCGGTCCATTGCATACGAATTCCACACCACTTTCTCCAGATATGATTGGATGAAACCGGAAATATCCGGTTGTCTTTTGGCTAATTCAATCCCAGATATTGCTAAATCCTCTGTGTATGTGTATTCCTGATATTATCTACGCAGTTTATTTTTTTGAATGTTTTTTATCAGGGAAAATTTAATTTTGTACCGTAGAAACAGTAATTGGTTCATCATGGGGACACCAGCTGTACACATTCGTATTTTCTAAGGAGAAAGCTAGAGGAACTGTCGCAAACAAACATGATATTTCTGTTTCTATCCATGACATTTTATGCACTTGCCTAAAGAAAAGTGTTTGCTTCTCCCCAAACCATTTTTACAGTGATTTTCTCTGTCCATTGCATATGAATTCCACACCAGCATATCTGAATATGACTGGATGAAACCGAAAATATCCGGGTTTGTTCTGGCTTACTCAATCCCAGATATTGCTAAGCCTCTGTGTTAATGTTTTCCGGATATTATCCATGGACTTTATTGTTTTGGATGTTTTTTATCGGGGAACATTTAATTTTGAGCTTGGATACAGTAATTGGTTCCACATGGAGACACAGGCTCTACATATTCGTATTTTCTAGGGAGAAAGCTAGAGGAACTGCGGCAAACATACATGATATTTCTGTTTGTATAGATGACATTTTATGCACTTGCCTAACAAAAAGACTTTGATTTTCTCCAAAACCATTTTTACTGTGATTTACTCAGTCCTTTGCATACGAATTCCACACCATTTTGTCGGGATATGACTGGATGAAAACAGAAATATGCGGTTGTGTTTTGGCTAACTCAGTCCGAAATACGGTGAAAGCCTCTGTGTTTGTGTTTTCTAGATATTATCGATAGACTTTATTGTTTTGAATGTTTTCATGGGGGAACATTTACTTTTGTACCGTTGAAACAGTAATTAGTTCATCATGGGGACACCAGCTCTACACATTCGTATTTTCTAGGGAGAAACCTAGAGGGACTGCGGCAAACAAACATGATATTTCTGTTTGTCTAGATGAAATTTTATGCACTTGCCTAACGAAAGACTTTGCTTTTCTCCAAAACCATTTTGACTGTGATTTTCTCGGTCCATTGCAAACGAATTCCACACCAGTTTGTCCGGATATGATCGGATGAAACCGGAACTATCCGGTTCTCTTTTGGCTAACTCAATCCCAGATATTGCTAAATCCTCTGTGTATGTGTATTCCTGATATTATCCACGCAGTTTATTTTTTTGAATGTTTTTTATCAGGGAAAATTTAATTTTGTACCATAGAAACAATAATTGGTTCTTCATGGGGACACCAGCTCTACACATTCGTATTTTCTAGGGAAAAGCTAGAGGAACTGTGGCAAACAAACATGATATTTCTGTTTGTATAGATGACATTTTATGCACTTGCCTAACGAAAAGTCTTTGTTTTTCTCCAAACCATTTTACAGTGATTTTCTCTGTCCATTGCATACGAATTCCACACCAGTATATCCGAATATGACTGGATGAAACCAGAATATCCGGTTATGTTTTGGCTAACTGGATCACAGATATCGCTACAGCCTCTGTGTTTGTGTTTTTTGGATATTATAGAAGGACTTTATTGTTTTGAATTTTCTTTTATCGAAAGCTAGAGGAACTGCGGCAAACAAACATGATATTTCTGTTTCTCTAGATGACATTTTATGCACTTGCCTAACGAAAAGACTTTCTTTTCTCCAAAACCAATTTTACTGTGATTTTCTCTGTCCATTGCATACGAATTCCACACCAGTTTGTCCGCATATGTCTGGATGAAACAAGAAATATCTGGTTGTGTTTTGGATAACTCAATCCGAAATATTGTGAAAGCCTCTGTGTTTGTGTTTTCTGGATATTATCGATGGTCTTATTGTTTTGAAGGTTTTTATCAGGGAACATTTAATTTTGTACCGTTGAAACACTAATTGGTTCATCATGGGTGCACCAGATCTACACATTCTTATTTTCTAGGGAGAATGCCAGAGGAACTGCGGCCTAACAAACATTATATTTCTGTTTGTATAGATGACATTTTTTGCACTTGCCTAACGAAAAGACTTTGCTTTCCCCAAAACCATTTTTACTGTGATTTTCTCGGTCCATTGCATATGAATTCCACACCAGTTTGTCCAGGTATGACTGGATGTAATCAGAAATTTCTGATTGTTTTGGCTAAGTAAATCAAAATATTGCTACAGCTTCTGTGTTTGTGTTTTCCGTATATTATCGATGGCCTTTATTGTTTTGAATATTATTATCAGGGAACATTAAATTTTGTACCGTAGAAACACTAACTGCTTCATCATGGGGCACCAGCTCTACACATTCGTATTTTCTAGGGAGAATGCCAGTGGAACTGCGGCCTAACAGACATTATATTTCTGTTTGTATCGATGACATTTTATGCACTTGCCTAACGAAAAGACTTTGCTTTTCTCCAAAACCATTTTACTGTGATATTCTCGCTCCATTGCATACGAATTCCACACCAGTTTGTCCGGATTTGACTGGATGAAACCAGAAATACCCGGGTTTTTTTTTGCTAACTCAATCCAAAATATTGCTACAGCCTCTGAGTTGTGTTTTCTGGATATTATCGATGGTCTTATTGTTTTGAATGTTTTTATCAGGGAACATTAAATTTTGTACCATTGAAACACTAATTGGTTCCACATGGGGACACCAGCTCTAGACATTCGTATTTTCTAGGGAGAAAGCTAGAGGAACTGCGGCAAACAAACATGATATTTCTGTTTGTATAGATGACATTTTATGCACTTGCCTAACGAAAAGACTTTGCTTTTCTCCAAAACCATTTGTACTGTGATTTTCTCGGTCCATTGCATACGAATTCCACACCACTTAGTCCGGATATGACTGGATGAAACCAGAAATATCCAGTTGTGTTTTGGCTAACTCAATCCCAGATATTGCTACAGCCTCTGAGTTGTGTTTTCTGGATATTATCGATGGTCTTATTGTTTTGAATGTTTTTATCAGGGAACATTAAATTTTGTACCATTGAAACACTAATTGGTTCCACATGGGGACACCAGCTCTAGACATTTGTATTTTCTGGGGAGAAAGCTAGAGGAACTGTGGCAAACAAACGTGATATTTCTGTTTGTATCGATGACATTTTATGCACTTTCCTAACGAAAAGACTGCTTTTCTCCAAAACCATTTGTACTGTGATTTTCTCGATCCATTGCATACAAATTCCACACCAATTTGTCCGGATATGACTGGAGGAGACCGGAAATATCCGGTTTTGTTTTGGCTATCCCAATCCCAGATATTGCTACAGCCTCTGTGTTTGTGTTTTCTGGATATTATCGATGGACTTATTGTTTTGAATGTTTTTATCAGGGAACATTAAATTTTGTACCGTTGAAAGAATAATTGGTTCATCATGGGGACACCAGCTCTACACATTCATATTTTCTAGGGAGAAAGCTAGAGGAACTGCGGCAAACAAGCATGCTATTTCTGTTTGTATCGATGACAATTTATGCACTATCCTAACGAAAAGACTTTGCTTTTCTCCAAAACCATTTGTACTGTGATTTTCTCGGTCCATTGCATACGAATTCCACACCACTTCGTCTGGATATGACTGGATGAAACTGGAAATATCCGGTTTTGTTCTGGCTTACTCAATCCCAGATATTGCTACAGCCTCTGTGTTAATGTTTTCCGGATATTATCCATGGACTTTATTGTTTTGAATGTTTTTTATCGGGGAACATTTAATTTTGAGCTTGGATACAGTAATTGGTTCCACATGGAGACACAGGCTCTACATATTCATATTTTCTAGGGAGAATGCTAGAGGAACTGCGGCAAACAAACCTGATATTTCTGTTTGTATAGATGACATTTTATGCACTTGCCTAATGAAAAGACTTTGCTTTTCTCCAAAATCATTTTTACTGTGATTTTCTCGGTCCATTGCATACGAATTCCACAGCACTATGTCCGGATATGACTGGTTGAAAACAGAAATATCCGTTTGTTTTAGGTAACTGAATCCGAAATATTGCTACAGCCTCTGTGTTTGTGTTTTCTGGATATTATCGATGGACTTTATTGTTTTGAATATTTTTATAAGGGAATATTTAATTTTGTACCGCAGAAACACAAATTGGTTCATCATGAGGACACCAATTCTACACATTCGTATATTCTAGGGAGAAAGCTAGAGGAACTGTGGCAAACAAACATGATATTTCTGTTTATATAGATGACATTTTATGCACTTGCCTAATGAAATGACTTTGCTTTCTCCGAAACCATTTTTACTGTGATTTCCTCTTTCCATTGCATACGAATTCCATACCAGTTTGTCCGGATTTGACTGGATGAATCCGGAAATATCCGGTTGTTTTGGCTAACTCAATCCCACATATTGCTACAGCCTCTGTGTTTGTGTTTTTGTATATTATCAATGGCCTTTATTGTTTTGAATATTATTATCAGGGAACATTTCATTTTGTACCGCAGAAACACTAATTGGTTTATCATGGGGACACCAGCTCTACACATTCGTATTTTCTAGGGAGAAAGCTAGAGGAACTGCGGCAAACATACATGATATTTCTGTTTGTATAGATGACATTTGATGCACTTGCCTAACAAAAAGACTTTGATTTTCTCCAAAACCATTTTTACGGTGATTTTCTCGGTCCATTTCATACGTATTCCACACCACTTTGTCCGGATATCACTGGATGAAAACAGAAATATGCGGTTTTGTTTTGGCTAACTCAATGCGAAATACGGTGAAAGCCTCTGTGTTTGTGTTTTCTGGATATTATCGATGGACTTTATTGTTTTGAATGTTTTCATCAGGGAACATTTACTTTTGTCCCTTTGAAACAGTAATTGTTTCATCATGGGGACACCAGCTCTACACATTCGTGTTTTCTAGGGAGAAAGCTAGAGGGACTGCGGCAAACAAACATGATATTTCTGTTTGTATCAATGACATTTTATGCACTTGCCTAACGAAAAGACTTTGCTTTTCTCCAAAACCATTTTGACTGTGATTTTCTCGGTCCATTGCATACGAATTCCACACCACTTTCTCCAGATATGATTGGATGAAACCGGAAATATCCGGTTGTCTTTTGGCTAATTCAATCCCAGATATTGCTAAATCCTCTGTGTATGTGTATTCCTGATATTATCTACGCAGTTTATTTTTTTGAATGTTTTTTATCAGGGAAAATTTAATTTTGTACCGTAGAAACAGTAATTGGTTCATCATGGGGACACCAGCTGTACACATTCGTATTTTCTAAGGAGAAAGCTAGAGGAACTGTCGCAAACAAACATGATATTTCTGTTTCTATCCATGACATTTTATGCACTTGCCTAAAGAAAAGTGTTTGCTTCTCCCCAAACCATTTTTACAGTGATTTTCTCTGTCCATTGCATATGAATTCCACACCAGCATATCTGAATATGACTGGATGAAACCGAAAATATCCGGGTTTGTTCTGGCTTACTCAATCCCAGATATTGCTAAGCCTCTGTGTTAATGTTTTCCGGATATTATCCATGGACTTTATTGTTTTGGATGTTTTTTATCGGGGAACATTTAATTTTGAGCTTGGATACAGTAATTGGTTCCACATGGAGACACAGGCTCTACATATTCGTATTTTCTAGGGAGAAAGCTAGAGGAACTGCGGCAAACATACATGATATTTCTGTTTGTATAGATGACATTTTATGCACTTGCCTAACAAAAAGACTTTGATTTTCTCCAAAACCATTTTTACTGTGATTTACTCAGTCCTTTGCATACGAATTCCACACCATTTTGTCGGGATATGACTGGATGAAAACAGAAATATGCGGTTGTGTTTTGGCTAACTCAGTCCGAAATACGGTGAAAGCCTCTGTGTTTGTGTTTTCTAGATATTATCGATAGACTTTATTGTTTTGAATGTTTTCATGGGGGAACATTTACTTTTGTACCGTTGAAACAGTAATTAGTTCATCATGGGGACACCAGCTCTACACATTCGTATTTTCTAGGGAGAAACCTAGAGGGACTGCGGCAAACAAACATGATATTTCTGTTTGTCTAGATGAAATTTTATGCACTTGCCTAACGAAAGACTTTGCTTTTCTCCAAAACCATTTTGACTGTGATTTTCTCGGTCCATTGCAAACGAATTCCACACCAGTTTGTCCGGATATGATCGGATGAAACCGGAACTATCCGGTTCTCTTTTGGCTAACTCAATCCCAGATATTGCTAAATCCTCTGTGTATGTGTATTCCTGATATTATCCACGCAGTTTATTTTTTTGAATGTTTTTTATCAGGGAAAATTTAATTTTGTTCCATAGAAACAATAATTGGTTCTTCATGGGGACACCAGCTCTACACATTCGTATTTTCTAGGGAAAAGCTAGAGGAACTGTGGCAAACAAACATGATATTTCTGTTTGTATAGATGACATTTTATGCACTTGCCTAACGAAAAGTCTTTGTTTTTCTCCAAACCATTTTACAGTGATTTTCTCTGTCCATTGCATACGAATTCCACACCAGTATATCCGAATATGACTGGATGAAACCAGAATATCCGGTTATGTTTTGGCTAACTGGATCACAGATATCGCTACAGCCTCTGTGTTTGTGTTTTTTGGATATTATAGAAGGACTTTATTGTTTTGAATTTTCTTTTATCGAAAGCTAGAGGAACTGCGGCAAACAAACATGATATTTCTGTTTCTCTAGATGACATTTTATGCACTTGCCTAACGAAAAGACTTTCTTTTCTCCAAAACCAATTTTACTGTGATTTTCTCTGTCCATTGCATACGAATTCCACACCAGTTTGTCCGCATATGTCTGGATGAAACAAGAAATATCTGGTTGTGTTTTGGATAACTCAATCCGAAATATTGTGAAAGCCTCTGTGTTTGTGTTTTCTGGATATTATCGATGGTCTTATTGTTTTGAAGGTTTTTATCAGGGAACATTTAATTTTGTACCGTTGAAACACTAATTGGTTCATCATGGGTGCACCAGATCTACACATTCTTATTTTCTAGGGAGAATGCCAGAGGAACTGCGGCCTAACAAACATTATATTTCTGTTTGTATAGATGACATTTTTTGCACTTGCCTAACGAAAAGACTTTGCTTTCCCCAAAACCATTTTTACTGTGATTTTCTCGGTCCATTGCATATGAATTCCACACCAGTTTGTCCAGGTATGACTGGATGTAATCAGAAATTTCTGATTGTTTTGGCTAAGTAAATCAAAATATTGCTACAGCTTCTGTGTTTGTGTTTTCCGTATATTATCGATGGCCTTTATTGTTTTGAATATTATTATCAGGGAACATTAAATTTTGTACCGTAGAAACACTAACTGCTTCATCATGGGGCACCAGCTCTACACATTCGTATTTTCTAGGGAGAATGCCAGTGGAACTGCGGCCTAACAGACATTATATTTCTGTTTGTATCGATGACATTTTATGCACTTGCCTAACGAAAAGACTTTGCTTTTCTCCAAAACCATTTTACTGTGATATTCTCGCTCCATTGCATACGAATTCCACACCAGTTTGTCCGGATTTGACTGGATGAAACCAGAAATACCCGGGTTTTTTTTGGCTAACTCAATCCAAAATATTGCTACAGCCTCTGAGTTTTCTGTATTCATGATATTATCCATGGACTTTATTGTTTTGAATGTTTTTTATCAGGGAACATTTTTTTGATCTTGGATACAGTAATTGGTTCCACATGGAGACACCAGCTCTACACATTCATATTTTCTAGGTAGAAAGCTAGAGGAACTGCGGCATACAAACATGATATTTCTGTTTGTATAGATGACATTTTATGCACTTGGCTAACGAAAAGACTTTGCTTTTCTCCAAAACCTTTTTTACTGTGATTTTCTCGGTCCATTGCATACGAATTCAACACCACTTTGTCCAGATATGAATGGATGAAACCAGAAATATCCGGTTGTGTTTTGGCTAACTCAATCCCAGATATTGCTACAGCCTCTGAGTTGTGTTTGCTGGATATTATTATGGACTTATTGTTTTGAATATTTTTTAACAGGGAACATTTAATTTTGTGCTGCGAAACACTAATTGTTTCCACATGGAGACACCAGCTCTACATATTCGTATTTTCTAGGGAGAAAGCTAGAGGAACTGCGGCAAACAAACATGATAGTTCTGTTTGTATAGATGATACTTCTTGCACTTGCCTAATGAACAGAATTTACTTTTCTCCAAAACCATTTTTACTGTGATTTTCTTGGGCCATTGCATACGAATTCCACACCACTTTGTCCGGATATGAAGGGATGAAAACAGAAATATCCAGTTGTGTTTTGGCTAACTCAATCCGAAATATTGTGAAAGCCTTTGTGTTTGTGTTTTCTGGATATTATCCTCGGACTTTATTGGTTTGAATGTTTTATCAGGGAACATTTAATTTTGTACCGTAGAAATACTAATTGGTTCATCATGGGAACACCAGCTCCACACATTCGTATTTTCTAGTGAGAAAGCTAGAGGAACTGCGGCAAACAAACATGATATTTCTGTTTGTATAGATGACATTTTATGCAGTTGCCTAACGAAAAGACTTTGCTTTTCTCCAAAACCATTTGTACTGTGATTTTCTCAGTCCATTGCATGCGAATTCCATACCAGTTTGTCGGGATTTGACTGGATGAGACCGGAAATATCCGGTTGTGTTTTGGCTAACTCAATCCCATATATTGCTACAGCCTCTGTGTTAGTGCTTTCCGGATATTATCAATGGACTTTATTGTTTTCAATGTTTTTTATTGGTGAACATTTTATTTTGAGCTTGGATACAGTAATTGGTTCCACATGGAAACACCAGCTCTACATATTCGTATTTTCTAGGGAGAAAGCTATAGGAACTGTGGCAAACTAACATGATATTTCTGTTTGTCTAGATGACATTTTATGCACTTGCCTAACGAAAAGACTTTGCTTTTCTCCAAAACCATTTTTACTGTGATTTTCTTGGTCCATTAAATACAAATTCCACACCAGTTTGTCCAGATATGACTGGATGAAACCAGAAATATCCGGTTGTGTTTTGGCTAAGTCAATCCGAAATATTGTGAAAGCCTCTGTGTTTGTGTTTTCTGGATATTATCGATGGACTTTATTGTTTTCAATATTTTTATCAGGGAACATTTAATTTTATACCATAGAAACACTAATTGGTTCATCATGGGGACACCAATTCTACACATTCATATTTTCTACGGAGAAAGTTAGAGGAACTGCGGCAAACACACATGATATTTCTGTTTGTATAGATGAAATTTTAGGCACTTGCCTAACGAAAAGACTGCTTTTCTCCAAAAGCATTTTTACTGCGATTTTCTCGGTCCATTTCATACGAATTGCTTACCAGTTTGTTCGGATTTGACTGGATGAAACTGGAAATATCCGGTTTTGTTTTGGCTAACTCAATCCCAGATATTGCCAAAGCATCTGTGTTTGTGTTTGCTGGATATTATCGATGGACTTATTGTTTTGATTGTATTTTAACAGGGACATTTAATTTTGTGCTGCGAAACACTAATTGGTTCCATATGGAGACACCAGCTCTACATACTCGTATTTTCTAGGGAGAAAGCTAGAGGAACTGTGGCAAACAAACTGATAGTTCTGTTTGTATAGATGATCCTTCTTGCACTTGCCTAATGAAAAGAATTTACTTTTCTCCAAAACCATTTTTACTGTGATTTTCTTGGGCCATTGCATACAAATTCCAAACCACTTTGTCCGGATATGAAGGGATGAAAACAGAAATATCCGGTTGTGTTTTGGCTAACTCAATCCGAAATATTGTGAAAGCCTTTGTGTTTGTGTTTTCTGGATGTTATCCTCGGACTTTATTGATTTGAGTGTTTTTATCAGGGAACATTTAATTTTGTACCGTAGAAATACTAATTGGTTCATCATGGGAACACCAGCTCCACACATTCGTATTTTCTAGTGAGAAAGCTAGAGGAACTGCGGCAAACAAACATGATATTTCTGTTTGTATAGATGACATTTTATGCAGTTGCCTAACGAAATACTTTGCTTTTCTCCAAAACCATTTGTACTGTGATTTTATCGGTCCATTGCATGCGAATTCCATACCAGTTTGTCGGGATTTGACTGGATGAAACCGGAAATATCTGGTTTTGTTTTGGCTAACTCAATCCCAGATATTGCTACAGCCTCTGTGTTAGTGCTTTCTGGATATTAACAATGGACTTCATTGTTTTGAATGTTTTTTATCGGTGAACATTTTATTTTGAGCTTGGATACAGTAATTGGTTCCACATGGAAACACCAGCTCTACATATTCGTATTTTCTGGGGAGAAAGCTAGAGGAACTGCGGCAAACAAACAGGATATTTCTGTTTGTATAGATGACATTTCATGCACTTGCCTAATAAAAAGACTTTGCTTTTCTCCAAAACCATTTTTACTGTGATTTTCTCGGTCCATTGCATTCGAATTCCACACCACTCTTTCCGGATATAACTGGATGAAAACAGAAATATCCGGATGTTTTGGCTAACTCAATCCGAAATACTGTGAAAGCCTCTGTGTTTGTGTTTTCTGGTTAATATCGATGGACTTTATTGCTTTGAATATTTTTATCAGGGAACATTTAATTTTCTACCATAGCAACACTAATTGGTTCATCATGGGGACACCAATTCTACACATTCTTATTTTCTCGGTAGAAAGCTAGAGGAACTGCGGCAAACAAACATGATATTTCTGTTTGTATAGATGACATTTTATGCACTTGCCTAACAAAAATACTTTGCTTTTCTCCAAAACCATTTTTTTCTGTGATTTTCTCTGTTCATTGCATACGAATTCCTTACCAGTTTTTCCAGATTTGACAGGATGAAACCGGAAATATCCGGTTTTGTTTTGGCTAACTCAATCGCAGATATTGCCAAAGCATCTGTGTTTCTGTTTTCTGGATATTATCGATGGACTTATTGTTTTGAATGTTTTTTAACAGGGAACATTTAATTTTGTGCTGTGAAACACTAATTGATTCCACATGGAGACACCAGCTCTACACATTCGTATTTTCTAGGGAGAAAGCTAGAGGAACTGCAGCAAACAAACATGATAGTTCTGTTTGTATAGATGATACTTCATGCACTTGCCTAATGAAAAGAATTTACTTTTCTCCAAAACCATTTTTACTGTGATTTTCTTGGGCCATTGCATACGAATTCCACACCACTTTGTCCGGATATGAAGGGATGAAAACAGAAATATCCAGTTGTGTTTTGGCTAACTCAATCCGAAATATTGTGAAAGCCTTTGTGTTTGTGTTTTCTGGATATTATCCACGGACTTTATTGGTTTGAATGTTTTCATCAGGGAACATTTAATTTTGTACTGTAGAAATAATAATTGTTTCATCATGGGAACACCAGCTCCACACATTCGTATTTTCTAGTGAGAAAGCTAGAGGAACTGCGACAAACAAACATGATATTTCTGTTTGTATCGATGACATTTTATGCAGTTGCCTAACGAAAAGCCTTTGCTTTTCTCCAAAGTCATTTTTACTGTGATTTTCTCAGTCCATTGCATACAAATTCCATACCAGTTTGTCGGGATTTGACTGGATGAGACCGGAAATATCCGGTTTTGTTTTGGTTAAATCAATCCCACATATTGCTACAGCCTCTGTGTTTGTTTTTTCTGGATATTATCGATGGACTTTATTGTTTTGAATATTTTCATCAGGGAACATTTACTTTTGTACCATTGAAACAGTAATTGGTTCATCTTTGGGACACCAGCTCTACACATTCTCAGTCCATTGCAAACGAATTCCACACCATTTTGTCCGGATATGATTGGATGAAACCGGAAATATCCGGTTTTGTTTTGGCTAACTCAATCCCAGATATTGCTACAGCCACTGTGTATGTGTTTTCCTGATATTATCCACGCAGATTATTTTTTTGAATGTTTTCTCCAAAGTCATTTTTACTGTGATTTTCTCGGTCCATTGCATACGAATTCCACACTAGTTTGTCCAGGTATGACTGGATGTAATCAGAAGTATCTGATTGTTTTGGCTAAGTAAATCAGAAATATTGCTAAAGCCTCTGTGTTTGTGCTTTCTAGATATTATCGATGGACTTTATTGTTTTGAATATTATTATCAGGGAACATTTAATTTTGTACCGTAGAAACACTAATTGCTTCATCATGGGGGCACCAGCAATACACATACGTATTTTCTAGGGAGAATGCCAGTGTAACTGCGGCAAACAAACATGATATTTCTGTTTGTATAGATGACATTTTATGCACTTGCCTAACGTAAAGACTTTGCTTTTCTCCAAAACCATTTTTACTGTGATTTTCTCGGTCCATTGCGTACGAATTCCACACCAGTTTGTCCGGATATTACAGGATGAAACCAGAAATATCTGGTTGTGTTTTCGCTAACTCATTCCGAAATATTGCTACAGCCTCTGTGTTTGTGTATTCCTGATATTATCCACGGACTTTATTGTTTTGAATGTTTTTTATCAGGGAACATTTAATTTTGTTCTTGGAAACACTAATTGGTTGCACATGGAGACACCAGCTCTACACATTTATATTTTCTAGGTAGAAAGCTAGAGGAACTGCGGCAAACAAACCTGATATTTCTGTTTGTATAGATGACATTTTATGCACTTGCCTAACGTAAAACTTTGCTTTTCTCCAAAACCATTTGTACTGTGATTTTCTCGGGCCATTGCATACGAATTCCACACAAGTTTGTCCGGATATGACTGGATGAAACCGGAAATATCCGGTTTTGTTTTGGCTAACTCAATCCCAGATATTGCTACAGCCTCTGTGTTTGGGTTTTCTGGATATTATCAACGGACTTTATTGTTTTGGATGTTTTTTTATCGGGGTGCATTTAATTTTGTTCTTGTATAGAGTAATTGGTTCCACATTGAGACACCAGCTCTACATATTTGTATTTTCTAGGGAGAAAGCTAGAGGAACTGCAACAAACAAACATGATATTTCTGTTTGTATAGATGACTTTTGATGCACTTGCCAAATGAAAAGACTTTGCTTTTCTCCAAAACCATTTTACTGTGATTGTCTCGGTCCATTGCATACGAATTCCACAGTACTTTGTCCAGTTATGACTGGATGAACCCAGAAATATCCGGTTGTGTTTTGGCTAACTCAATCAGAAATATTGTGATAGCCTCTGTGTTTGTGTTTTGTGGATATTATCGATGGACTTTATTGTTTTGAATGTTTTTTTCAGGGAATATTTTATTTTGAGCTTGGATACAGTAATTGGTTTCACATGGAGACACCAGCTCTACATATTCCTATTTTCTAGGGAGAACGCTAGAAGAACTGTGGCAAACAAACCTCATATTTCTGTTTGTATCGATGACATTGTGATAGCCCCTGTGTTTGTGTTTTGTGGATATTATTGATGGACTTTATTGTTTTCAATGTTTTTTATCAAGGAACTTTTAATTTTTTTTTTTACTTTATTTAATGAATATAAATTTCCAGTGTACAGCTTATGGATTACAATGGCTGCCCCCTCCCATAACTTCCCTCCCACCCACAACCCTCCACTCTCCCGCTCCCTCTCCCCTTCCATTCACATCAAGATTCATTTTCAATTCTCTTTATATACAGAAGATCAATTTAGTATAAAGATTTCAACGGTTTGCACCCACATAAAAACACAAAGTGAAACATACTGTTTGAGTACTAGTTATAGCATTAATCAAAATGTACAGTACATTAAGGACAGAGATCCCACATGAGGAGCAAGTGCACAGTGACTCCTGTTGTTGACCCAACAAATTGACACTCTAGTTTATGGCGCCAGTAACCACCCTAGGCTGTCGTCATGAGTTGCCAAGGCTATGGAAGCCTTCCAAGTTTGCCGACTCTGATCATATTTAGACAAGGTCATAAAAGACAGAGTGAGGATAGTAACCAATGATCCTAAGAGTGGCATTTACCAGGGTTGAACAATTATACAGCATTAAGTGGGGAAGAGGACCATCAGTACACACAGGTTGGGAGTAGAGCCATTGGTGGTAGAGTAGAGGTTATGATTACAAAGGAATGAGGCCCAAGTGCGCTAGTCAGGGTCTAGAACAAAGGACAGAGTCTTTATTAGAGGAGCTAACAAAGGTGCTGCCTAAGCTACAATTAAGTTTTCTGATTGAGAGGCAAATAGAACCTGACAGAAGGGGCTTGATTATAATCTGTTGGGCTTTAGGCCTTGTAAGTTAAGAGGCCCAGACCTATCTCTCTCTTCACATGGGGTATATCCTAAGGGAGGTGTGAACCTCCTAGGGGAAGGCACTCTGTTGACTTTCATTACTTGGCTGGCCTGGGAGAGAGCTGGCCAGGTAAAGGCAGGGGGCATCTCTAACAAGAAATTTACAGTTCTGCCTGCAATGTTGCTGACCCTACTTGGCCATCTCCTCAGCTGCAGTGGTCACTTTGGAAGTTGGGCTGAGTGAAGGGCTTTTCAGCTTAGAGCCAATAAGATCTGTGGCTCTGACCTGGGAATCCTTCAACTCCAGGGCAGGTCCATTTCCAGTGATCCAACTCTTGGCAGAGCTGCCAGGGCTCTTCACAAGCTGACTTCTGCTGAAGCCCAGGCTTACCACATTGAAAGCCACTGCAGTGGACTGGCCTGTTGGGTCTCCTTGAGGGCAGATCACTGTACAGATCATCCATTAATAGGCCTGCCACCCATTGCTTCTGATGCCGAGCTTTCTTTTCCTCCTGGCTTGTGTTAAAGCAGACCAGAGGATGCAAGTCAAGGGAGTGCCCATGTCCCATCTCTAATCTTCAGTGGCCTGAACTACAAGTCTATAGTCACAGGCATGTTCTGTAGTAGTTTTTCTAAGGTAGACAATGCCCATGAGGAAAATTATATTCTCACTTAAAAACTTTCTTTCCCTTCGGTCTGAAAGGGAGGGTTTTTCTACTTACTGTATACTTCGCTGATGGCGAAGTGAATCTAGCTATGAGATTATTATTTAAGTTCTTATTTTGGCTATGCTGTTACAGAAAAATGTTAGCCATCTCTTTTATAAGGTCTAAAGATTAAAGTGCACGTCCTACAGATTCCTTCCTAATAGAATTAGTTTCCTATCTTGAAGAGAATAGAGAAATGAAAGAACAAGTTGGGCTTAGAATAGAGAATTGAGGGAGCAAGTCCTAGACCACTTGCTAACAATAGCAATATTACATGAATACTTAGCAAACCGTTTCAACCATTAGATAACAACTTAAGAAAACATTTACCAGAAGGTCCAATGCCTTCTATAAATTTTAAGAATCATGTATTTGAAAACACCTCTTAAATATCTAACATGGTGTAGTTTGTTTAACCAGTAAACTTAAGCACAAACATATAAAATGATTTTAGTTTCTTTCTACCAACAAGTTTAAAACATATGATACACAGATTCAGGTCACACAAATTAAAATGTATCTTTAATTGATTTTAGCAGCTTAAATTTATGGACAATCTTATCCATAAGCCATTTAAATTAAACTCTTAATAAACTTTCCCCATGTGGACATACACTATGTACACACACATAACATAGCATAATAGACCAATATAGCAATTTTAATAATAGCTTTTAAAATCTTTAACTCTTTTTGTAGATTGCCAATTGATTTGAATTGCTTTTTGTTTTCAGTAACCTCAGTTTACCATACTTTCTCTCAGTTGGTACTGTTAATACAGTATTGGCTTCATCTGTTTACAGAGCCATCCCAAAGTACTGAATACAATAGAAGTGGCTGGAAAAAGTCCATAGGAACCTATAGGAGGACAGCTAAACACAGAACCAACAATGCTTTAGTTTTATGAGCAGCAAATCATATATAACTGTGCATGACAAAAGACTTTAAGTCGCCATGTTTAAAATTATAAACTCATCAGCCAACAAGAGGCACTTGCTTACTTCACAGTATTTTTGAAAGCACCTGTAGGATTTTACAAGTATTTAACCCTTTAGGCCTCTGGGGCTTTCTCATTAAGATAACTATCATGTCTAGTAACACAAGATCATTAGACTTTTTACTTCTCCAACATTTGTATTCATAGAATTTTCCATTATAGAAACTTAAAGTTTGGTACCACATCACATCTTCACAGTACTTCTAATATAATCCAAATAGCCTGATTAGTTGGTGTCTCTATAAGATGAGAGACATAGGTCCTTCGATTTTTTCAGTTGGGCACAAACTGGAAAAACCAAAGTCCAGGATTTACTGGAAATTTTAGAGTCCAGCTTGTTTGAAACTTTGATTTTTTGAATGCCTGTCAAGAATGCCAAGGAGGCTCAAAATCCAAAATATCTGGTTGAAATAAGATTCCTTAAAATCATGACTTAACATAGACCAAATTTGATCATTGTTACAAGGTAATTATTCAAATCTTTGAAAATAAGCACATATTTAAATAACCCATAGCTCTTAATAAAAGTTCAGCTGTTTTTGAACAATTAGAATTTAACAGACATCAAGAGAACATAATAGATTACTTTAGCACATTGCTTTAACAGAGCATCAGAGTTTAATTCTATGTCAAAGAGAAATTGAGCTTCCTGTGATCTTTTGCTGTGAGGTTTCCTTCCTTTACCTTCGTTCATATTGATGACCATGTTTCTGTGTTTCTGTGTGTAACACATCTTTAAGCATCTTTTGCAGGGCAGGATGAGTGGCAACAAATTCTTTCAGTTTCTGTTTGCTATGAAAAGTCTGAATTTCACCTTCATTCACAAATGAGAGCTTTGCAGGATATAATATTCTGGACTGGCAGTTTTTCTCTCTTAGTGCCTGGGCTATGTCTCGCCATTCCCTTCTAGCTTGTAGGGTTTCTGATGAGAAGTCTGCTGTGAGTCTAATTGGAGATCATCTAAGAGTAATCTGACGTTTCTCTCTTGCACCTTTTAGAATCTTTTCTTTATGTTTCACTGTGGTGAGTTTGATTACAATGTGTCGTGGTGATGATTTCTTTTGGTCATGTTTATTAGGGGTTCTATAAGCTTCCTGTACTAAGATGCCTCTGTCCTTCTCCAAACCTGGGAAATTTTCTGCTAGTATCTCACTGAAAATGCCTTCTAATCCTTTCTCCCTCTCCATGCCTTCAGGAACTCCTAGAACCCGAATGTTAGGTTTTTTTAATAGTATCCTGTAGATTCCCGACAATATTTTTTAGATTTCTAATTTCTTCTTCTTTTCTTTGATTTGCCTGTTTCCTCTCCTGTTCTCTGTCTTCTAAGTCTGATATTCTCTCTTCTGCTTCGCCCATTCTGTTTTTAAGGCTCTCTAATGTGTTTGTCATTTGATCTATTGAATTCTTCATTTCATTATGATTTCTCGTCACTATCACAGTTTCCTGTTCTACTAGTTGTTTCATTTCATTTTGATTCCTCCTTAATATTTCATTTTCACGAGAGAGATTTTCTATCTTGTCCATTAAAGATTTCTGTAGTTCAAGAATTTGTTTTTGAGAACTTCTTAATGTTCTTATCAGTTTTTTGAGATCTGCTTCTTGCATTTCTTCTATCTCATCATCTTCATAATCTTGAATTGGGGTGTCTTTTTCATTTGGGGGCGTCATAGTGTCTTCCTTGTTCTTGTTAGCTTGGTTTTTGCGTTTGTTGTTTGGCATGTTGGAGATATTTGCTTTCTTCACTGTGGTGTTTTTTCTTGTTACACTATGGCTCTATATTAAGTGGACTGTCTGCTTTCGGTGGAGACTTAGAGGCTTGAGATGAGTGTGGCCTGAGAGCTGTGTTTGATTCCTCAGGGTTGAGGGTGTGTCAAAGATGACACTCCCAGGTTAGGCGTGGTAAATCTCTCTTTTTTTTTGATTCAAAAGGGAAGTAATTCCGCACAGCTGAACGTAATTGGAGGCAGTTGGCAGGCGAATGATATACCCCCAGGAGCCAGAGATCAGAAGCTCTTTCCCAAGGACCACACAGGGAATCTCTGCTGCCCTCGGTGTGGGCTCCAATTCTCCTGCAGTCTCCCACTGGGTTGCCAAGTTAGATGCTAATCTCCTGTTATTTCACCCCTCCCCCCAGAGTCAGGTTTTTCTGCTAGGCTCAGGGCCGGTGCAGACCTGAGGTCGCCCTGCTTATGACGTATGTCCAAAATGGCACTTGCTCTTTGTCTTGCTAGCCTTTGAGAGGTGAGGGGAGAGAGAGAAACTCGTGTCCGTATCGCTCACTTTTTTTTTTCCTCTCTCTCTTCTAGTTAGCCTGGTGAAATTTTCCACACGGAGTTTCAAGCCTCATTCCCTCTAGTCTCCTCTTTCCACTTGCCCGCTGGTTTCTCGGGCTATTAAGGTTCGGCTCACCTCGCGTTCCAGCGCTGGTGTGTTGAGTCTGCTGCTGGTGTCCCGAACTTGGACTCCCACGCTCTCCACGCAGGTCCACTGTGAATCACTAGTTCCAGAAGAGTTTCCTCTGCTGTTTCTTCGCCTACTCTTCCTTGACGCTGCAGTATCTCCACTTTTGTGAACCTGTGTCTTGCCGAACTAGCAATGTGCTCCTTTCCTATTCCGCCATCTTGCTGCCCTCCAGGGAACATTTAATTTTGTGCTTGGAAACATTAATTGGTTCCACATGGAGACACCAGCTCTACACATTCGTATTTTCTAGGGAGAAAGCTAGAGGAACTGTGGCAAACAAACATGATTCTTCTGTTTGTATCGATGACATTTTATGCACTTGCCTAAGGAAAAGACTTTGCTTTTCTCAAAAACCATTTTTACTCTGATTTTCTCGGTCCATTGCATACGAATTCCACACCACTTCATCCGGATATGACTGGATGAAACCGCAAATATCCGGTTTTGTTATGGCTAACACAATCCCATATTGCTACAGCTTTTTGTTTGTTTTTTCTGGATATTATCAACGGAATTTATTATTTTGAATGTCTCTTTTTGGGGAAACATATTATTACGAGCTTAGATACAGTAATTGGTTCCACATGGAGACACCAGCTCTACATATTCGTATTTTCTAGGGAGAAAGCTAGAGGAACTGCAGCAAACAAACATGATATTTCTGTTTGTATAGATGACATTTTATGCACTTGCCTAACGAAAAGACTTTGCTTTTCTCCAAAACCATTTTTACTGTGATTTTCTCGGTCCATTGCATACGAATTCCACACCACTTTCTCCAGATATGACTGGATGAAACCAGAAATATCCGGTTGTTTTTTGGCCACAGCCTCTGTGTTTGTGTTTTCTGGATATTATCGATGGTCTTATTGTTTTGAATGTTTTTATCAGGGAACATTTAATTTTGTGCTTGGAAACACTAATTGGTTGCACATGGAGACACCAGCTCTACACATTCGTATTTTCTTGGGAGAAAGCTAGAGGAACTGTGACAAACAAACATGATATTTCTATTTGCATCGATGACATTTTATGCACTTGCCTAACGAAAAGACTTTGCTTTTCTCCAAAACCGTTTTAACTGTGATTTTCCCGGTCCAATGCATATGAATTCTACACCAGTTTGTACGGATATGACTGGATGAAACCGGAAATATCCGGTTGGGCTTTGGCTAACTCAATCCAAAATATGGTGAAAGCCTCTGTGTTTGTGTTTTCTGGTTATTATCAATGGACTGTATTGTTTTGAATGTTTTTTATCGGGGAACATTTTATTTTGAGCTTGGATACAGTAATTGGTTCCACATGGAGACACCAGCTGAATATATTTGTATTTTCCAGGGAGAAAGCTAGAGGAACTGCGGCAAACAAACATGATATTTCGTTTGTATGCATGACATTTTATGCACTTGCCTAACGAAAAGACTTTGCTTTTCTCCAAAACCATTTTTACTGTGATTTTCTGGGTCCATTGCATACGAATTCCACATTACTTTCTCCAGATATGACTGGATGAAACCGGAAATATCCGGTTCTGTTTTGGCTAACTCAATCCCAGATATTGCTACAGCCTCTGTGTTTGTGTATTCCTGATATTATCTACGGACTTTACTGTTTTGAATGTTTTTTTATAGGGGAACATGTAATTTTGTGCTTGGGAAAACTAATTGGTTCCACATGGAGACACAGGCCCTACATATTTCTATTTTCTAGGGAGAAAGCTAGAGGGACTGCGGCAAACAAACATGATATTTCTGTTTGTACAGATGACATTTTATGCACTTGCTTAACGAAAAGACTTTGCTTTTCTCCAAAACCATTTTTACTGTGATTTTCTCGGTCCATTGCATACGAATTCCACACCAGTTTGTCCAGATATGACTGGATGAAACCGCAAATATCTGGTTTTGTTATGGCTAACTCAATCCCACATATTGCTACAGCCTCTGTGTTTGTTTTTTCTGGATATTCAATGGACTTTATTGTTTTGAATACTTTTATCAGGGAACATTTAATTTTGTACCGTAGAAACACTAATTGGTTCATCATGGGGACACCAGCTCTACATATTCGTATTTTCTAGGGAGAAAGCTAGAGGAACTTCGGCAAACAAACTTGATATTTCTGTTTGTATAAATGACATTTTATGCACATGCCTAACGAAAAGAATTTGCTTTTTTCCAAACCCATTTTTACTGTAATTTTCTCGGTCCATTGCATACGAATTCCACACCAGTTCGTCCGGATATGACTGGATGAAACCGGAAATATCCGGTTTTGTTTTAGCTAACTCAATCCCAGATATTGCTACAGCCTCTGTGTTTTTGTATTCCTGATATTATCCACGGACTTTATTGTTTTGAATGTTTTTTTTTCAGGGAACATTTAATTTTGTGCTTGGAAACACTAATGGGTTCCTCATGGAGTCACCAGCACTACACATTCGTATTTTCCAGGGTGAAAGCTAGAGGAACTGCGAGAAACAAACATGATATTTCTGTTTGTACAGATGACATTTTATTCACTTGCCTAATGAAATGACTGCTTTTCTCCAAAACCATTTTTAGTGTGATTTTCTCGGTCCATTGCATACGAATTCCACACTAGTTTGTCCGGATATGACTGGATGAAACCGGAAATATCCAGGTTTGTTCTGGCTAACTCATCCCAGAAATTGCTACAGCATCTGTATATGTGTATACCTGATATTATCCACAGAGTTTACTGTTTGGAATGTTTTTTATCAGGGAACGTATAATTTTGGTCTTGGAAACACTAATTGGTTCCACATGGCGACACCAGCTCTACACAATCCTATGTTCTAGGGCGAAAACTAGAGGAACTGCGGCAAACAAACATGATATTTCTGTTTGTATCGATGACATTTGATGCACTTGCCTAATGAAAAGACTTTGCTTTTCTCCAAAACCATCTTTACTGTGATTTTCTCGGTCCATTGCATACGAATTCCACACCAGTTTGTCCAGATATGACTGGATGAAACCAGAAATATCCGGTTTTGTTCTGGCTAACTCATCCCAGAAATTGCTACAGCCTCTCTGTTTGTGTTTTCTGGATATTATCGATGGACTTTATAGTTTTGAATATTTTTATCAGGGAACATTTTGTTTTGAGCTTGGATACAGTAATTGGTTCCACATGGAGACACCAGCTCTACACATTCGTATTTTCTAGGGAGAAAGCTAGAGGGACTGCGGCAAACAAACATGATATTTCTGTTTGTACAGATGACATTTTATGCACTTGCCTAACGAAAAGACTTTGCTTTTCTCCAAAACCATTTTTACTGTGATTTTCTCGGTCCATTGCATACGAATTCCACACTACTTTGTCCGGATATGACTGGATGAAACCGCAAATATCCGGTTTTGTTATGGCTAACTCAATCCCAGATATTGCTATAGCCTCTGTGTTTGTGTTTTCCTGATATTATCCATGGACTTTATAGTTTTGAATATTTTTATCAGGGAACATTTGATTTTGTACAGTAGAAACACTAATTGGTTCATCATGGGGACACCAGCTCTACACATTCGTATTTTCTAGGGAGAAAGCTAGAGGAACTGCGGCAAACAAACTTGATATTTCTGTTTGTATAGATGACATTTTATGCACCTGCCTAACGAAAAGAATTTGCTTTTTTCCAAACCCATTTTTACTGTAATTTTCTCGGTCCATTCCATATGAATTCCACACCAGTTTGTCCGGATATCACTGGATGAAACCGGAAATATCCGGTTTTGTTTTAGCTAACTCAATCCCAGATATTGCTACAGCCTCGGTATTTGTGTATTCCTGATATTATCCAAGGACTATTTTTTTTAATATTTTTTTTCAGCGAACGTTTAATTTTCTGCTTAGAAAAACACTGATTGTTTCCACATGGAGACACAAGCTCTACTCATTTGTATTTTCTAGGGAGAAAGCTAGAGGAACTGCGACAAACAAACATGATATTTCTGTTTGTATAGATGACATTTTATGCACTTGCCTAACGAAAACACTTTGCTTTTCTCCAAAACCATTTTTACTGTGATTTTCTCGGTCCATTGCATACGAATTCCACACCACTTTCTCCAGACATGACTGGATGAAACCAGAAATATCTGGTTGTGTTTTGGCCACAGCCTCTGTGTTTGTATTTTCTGGATATTATCGATGGTCTTATTGTTTTGAATGTTTTTATCAGGGAACATTTAATTTTGTGCTTGGAAACACTAATTGGTTGCACATGGAGACACCAGCTCTACACATTCGTATTTTCTAGGGAGAAAGCTAGAGGAACTGCGACAAACAAACATGATATTTCTGTTTGCATCGATGACATTTTATGCACTTGCCTAACGAAAAGACTTTGCTTTTCTCCAAAACCATTTTTACTCTGATTTTCCCGGTCCAATGCATACGAATTCTACACCAGTTTGTACGGATATGACTGGATGAAACCGGAAATATCTGGTTGTGCTTTGGCTAACTCTATCCACAGTATGGTGAAAGCCTCTGTATTTGTGTTTTCTGGTTATTATCAATGGACTGTATTTTTTTGAATGTTTTTTATCGGGGAACATTTTATTTTGAGCTTGGATACAGTAATTGTTTCCACATGGAGACACCAGCTGAATATATTCGTATTTTCTAAGGAGAAACCTAGAGGAACTGCGGCAAACAAACAGGATATTTCTTTCTGTATAGATGACATTTTATGCACGTGCCTAATGAAAAGACTTTGCTTTTCTCCAAAACCATTTTTACTGTGATTTTCTTGGTCCATTGCATACGAATTCCACACCAGTTTTCTGGATATGACTAGATAAAACCAGAAATATCCGGTTGTGTTTTGGCTAACTCAATCTCAGATATTGCTACAGCCTCTGTGTTTGTTTTCTGGATATTATCAATGGACATTATTGATTTGAATGTTTTTTATCAGGGAACATTTTATTTTGAGCTTGGATACAGTAATTGGTTCCACATGGAGACACCAGCTCTACATATTCGTATTTTCCAGGGAGAAAGCTAGAGGAACTGCGGCAAACAAACATGATATTTCCGTTTGTACAGATGACATTTTATGCACTTGCCTAATGAAAAGACTTTGCTTTTCTCCAAAACCATTTTTACTGTGATTTTCTCGGTCCATTGTATATGAATTCCACACTACTTTCTCCAGATATGACTGATGAAACTGCAAATATCCGATTTTGTTATCGCTAACTCAATCCCACATATTGCTACAGCCTCTGTGTTTGTTTTTTCTGGATATTCAATGGACTTTATTGTTTTGAAAGTTTTTTATCGGGGAACATTTTGTTTTGAGCTTGGATACTATAATTGGTTAAAATGGAGACACCAGCGCTACAGATTCGTATTTTCTAAGGAGAAAGCTAGAGGACTGCTGCAAACAAACTTGATATTTCTGTTTGTATCGATGACATTTGATGCACTTGCCTAATGAAAAGACTTTGCTTTTCTCCAAAACCATTTTTACTGTGATTTTCTAGGTCCATTGCATACGAATTCCACACCACTTTGTCTGGATTTGACTGGATGAAAACAGAAATATCCGGTTTTGTTTTGGCTAACTCAATCCCAGATATTGCTACAGCCTCTGTGTTTCTGTATTCCTGATATTATCCACGGACTTTATTGTTTTGAATGATTTTTTTTCAGGGAACATTTAATTTTGTGCTTGGAAACACTAATGGGTTCCTCATGGAGTCACCAGCACTACACATTCGTATTTTCCAGGGAGAAAGCTAGAGGAACTGCGAGAAACAAACATGATATTTCTGTTTGTACAGATGACATTTTATTCACTTGCCTAATGAAAAGACTGCTTTTCTCCAAAACCATTTTTACTGTGATTTTCTCGGTCCATTGCATACGAATTCCACACTAGTTTGTCCGGATATGACTGGATGAAACCGGAAATATCCGGGTTTGTTCTGGCTAACTCATCCCAGAAATTGCTACAGCCTCTGTATATGTGTATTCCTGATATTATCCACAGAGTTTACTGTTTGGAATGTTTTTTATCAGGGAACGTATAATTTTGGTCTTGGAAACACTAATTGGTTCCACATGGCGACACCAGCTCTACACAATCCTATGTTCTAGGGCGAAAACTAGAGGAACTGCGGCAAACAAACATGATATTTCTGTTTGTATCGATGACATTTGATGCACTTGCCTAATGAAAAGACTTTGCTTTTCTCCAAAACCATCTTTACTGTGATTTTCTCGGTCCATTGCATACGAATTCCACACCAGTTTGTCCAGATATGACTGGATGAAACCAGAAATATCCGGTTTTGTTCTGGCTAACTCATCCCAGATATTGCTACAGCCTCTCTGTTTGTGTTTTCTGGATATTATCGATGGACTTTATAGTTTTGAATATTTTTATCAGGGAACATTTTGTTTTGAGCCTGGATACAGTAATTGGTTCCACATGGAGACACCAGCTCTACACATTCGTATTTTCTAGGGAGAAAGCTAGAGGGACTGCGGCAAACAAACATGATATTTCTGTTTGTACAGATGACATTTTATGCACTTGCCTAACGAAAAGACTTTGCTTTTCTCCAAAACCATTTTTACTGTGATTTTCTCGGTCCATTGCATACGAATTCCACACTACTTTGTCCGGATATGACTGGATGAAACCGCAAATATCCGGTTTTGTTATGGCTAACTCAATCCCAGATATTGCTATAGCCTCTGTGTTTGTGTTTTCCTGATATTATCCACGGACTTTATTGTTTTGAATATTTTTATCAGGGAACATTTGATTTTGTACCGTAGAAACACTAATTGGTTCATCATGGGGACACCAGCTCTACACATTCGTATTTTCTAGGGAGAAAGCTAGAGGAACTGCGGCAAACAAACTTGATATTTCTGTTTGTATAGATGACATTTTATGCACCTGCCTAACGAAAAGAATTTGCTTTTTTCCAAACCCATTTTTACTGTAATTTTCTCGGTCCATTCCATACGAATTCCACACCAGTTTGTCCGGATATGACTGGATGAAACCGGAAATATCCGGTTTTGTTTTAGCTAACTCAATCCCAGATATTGCTACAGCCTCGGTATTTGTGTATTCCTGATATTATCCAAGGACTATTTTTTTTAATATTTTTTTCAGGGAACATTTAATTTTCTGCTTAGAAAAACACTGATTGTTTCCACAAGTAGACACCAGCTCTACTCATTTGTATTTTCTAGGGAGAAAGCTAGAGGAACTGCGACAAACAAACATGATATTTCTGTTTGTATAGATGACATTTTATGCACTTGCCTAACGAAAACACTTTGCTTTTCTCCAAAACCATTTTAACTGTGATTTTCTCGGTCCATTGCATACGAATTCCACACCACTTAGTCCGGATATGACTGGATGAAACCAGAAATATCTGGTTGTGTTTTGGCCACAGCCTCTGTGTTTGTGTTTTCTGGATATTATCGATGGTCTTATTGTTTTGAATGTTTTTATCAGGGAACATTTAATTTTGTGCTTGGAAACACTAGTTGGTTCCACATGGAGACACCAGCTCTACACATTCGTATTTTCTAGGGAGAAAGCTAGAGGGACTGCGGCAAACAAACATGATATTTCTGTTTGTACAGATGACATTTTATGCACTTGCCTAAGGAAAAGACTTTGCTTTTCTCCAAAACCATTTTAACTGTGATTTTCCCGGTCCAATGCATACGTATTCTACACCAGTTTGTACGGATATGACTGGATGAAACCGGAAATATCCGGTTGTGCTTTGGCTAACTCAATCCAAAATATGGTGAAAGCCTCTGTGTTTGTGTTTTCTGGTTATTATCAATGGACTGTATTGTTTTGAATGTTTTTTATCGGGGAACATTTTATTTTGAGCTTGCATACAGTAATTGGTTCCACATGGAGACACCAGCTCTACATATTCGTATTTTCCAGGGAGAAAGCTAGAGGAACTGCGGCAAACAAACATGATATTTCTGTTTGTACAGATGACATTTTATGCACTTGCCTAAGGAAAAGACTTTGCATTTCTCCAAAACCATCTTTACTGTGATTTTCTCGGTCCATTGCATACGAATTCCACACCAGTTTGTCCAGATATGACTGGATGAAACCAGAAATATCCGGTTTTGTTCTGGCTAACTCATCCCAGAAATTCCTACAGCCTCTCTGTTTGTGTTTACTGGATATTATCGATGGACTTTATAGTTTTGAATATTTTTATCAGGGAACATTTTGTTTTGAGCTTGGATACATTAATTGGTTCCACATGGAGACACCAGCTCTACACATTCGTATTTTCTAGGGAGAAAGCTAGAGGGACTGCGGCAAACAAACATGATATTTCTGTTTGTACAGATGACATTTTATGCACTTGCCTAAGGAAAAGACTTTGCTTTTCTCCAAAACCACCTTTACTGTGATTTTCTCGGTCCATTGCATACGAATTCCACACCAGTTTGTCCAGATATGACTGGATGAAACCAGAAATATCCGGTTTTGTTCTGGCTAACTCATCCCAGATATTGCTACAGCCTCTCTGTTTGTGTTTTCTGGATATTATCGATGGACATAATAGTTTTGAATATTTTTATCAGGGAACATTTTGTTTTGAGCTTGGATACAGTAGTTGGTTCCACATGGAGACACCAGCTCTACACATTCGTATTTTCTAGGGAGAAAGCTAGAGGGACTGCGGCAAACAAACATGATATTTCTGTTTGTACAGATGACATTTTATGCACTTGCCTAACGAAAAGACTTTGCTTTTCTCCAAAACCATTTTTACTGTGATTTTCTCGGTCCATTGCATACGAATTCCACACTACTTTGTCCGGATATGACTGGATGAAACCGCAAATATCCGGTTTTGTTATGGCTAACTCAATCCCAGATATTGCTATAGCCTCTGTGTTTGTGTTTTCCTGATATTATCCACGGACTTTATTGTTTTGAATATTTTTATCAGGGAACATTTGATTTTGTACCGTAGAAACACTAATTGGTTCATCATGGGGACACCAGCTCTACACATTCGTATTTTCTAGGGAGAAAGCTAGAGGAACTGCGGCAAACAAACTTGATATTTCTGTTTGTATAGATGACATTTTATGCACCTGCCTAACGAAAAGACTTTGCTTTTCTCCAAAACCATTTTTACTGTGATTTTCTCGGTCCATTGCATACGAATTCCACACCACTTTGTCTGGATTTGAATCGATGAAAACAGAAATATCCGGTTTTGTTTTGGCTAACTCAATCCCAGATATTGCTACAGCCTCTGTGTTTCTGTATTCCTGATATTATCCACGGACTTTATTGTTTTGAATGTTTTTTATCAGGGAACATTTAATTTTGTGCTTGGAAACACTAATGGGTTCCTCATGGAGTCACCAGCACTACACATTCGTATTTTCCAGGGTGAAAGCTAGAGGAACTGCGAGAAACAAACATGATATTTCTGTTTGTACAGATGACATTTTATTCACTTGCCTAATGAAATGACTGCTTTTCTCCAAAACCATTTTTAGTGTGATTTTCTCGGTCCATTGCATACGAATTCCACACTAGTTTGTCCGGATATGACTGGATGAAACCGGAAATATCCGGGTTTGTTCTGGCTAACTCATCCCAGAAATTGCTACAGCCTCTGTATATGTGCATTCCTGATATTATCCACAGAGTTTACTGTTTGGAATGTTTTTTATCAGGGAACGTATAATTTTGGTCTTGGAAACACTAATTGGTTCCACATGGCGACACCAGCTCTACACAATCCTATGTTCTAGGGCGAAAACTAGAGGAACTGCGGCAAACAAACATGATATTTCTGTTTGTATCGATGACATTTGATGCACTTGCCTAATGAAAAGACTTTGCTTTTCTCCAAAACCATCTTTACTGTGATTTTCTCGGTCCATTGCATACGAATTCCACACCAGTTTGTCCAGATATGACTGGATGAAACCAGAAATATCCGGTTTTGTTCTGGCTAACTCATCCCAGATATTGCTACAGCCTCTCTGTTTGTGTTTTCTGGATATTATCGATGGACTTTATAGTTTTGAATATTTTTATCAGGGAACATTTTGTTTTGAGCCTGGATACAGTAATTGGTTCCACATGGAGACACCAGCTCTACACATTCGTATTTTCTAGGGAGAAAGCTAGAGGGACTGCGGCAAACAAACATGATATTTCTGTTTGTACAGATGACATTTTATGCACTTGCCTAACGAAAAGACTTTGCTTTTCTCCAAAACCATTTTTACTGTGATTTTCTCGGTCCATTGCATACGAATTCCACACTACTTTGTCCGGATATGACTGGATGAAACCGCAAATATCCGGTTTTGTTATGGCTAACTCAATCCCAGATATTGCTATAGCCTCTGTGTTTGTGTTTTCCTGATATTATCCACGGACTTTATAGTTTTGAATATTTTTATCAGGGAACATTTGATTTTGTACCGTAGAAACACTAATTGGTTCATCATGGGGGCACCAGCTCTACACGTTCGTATTTTCTAGGGAGAAAGCTAGAGGAACTGCGGCAAACAAACTTGATATTTCTGTTTGTATAGATGACATTTTATGCACCTGCCTAACGAAAAGAATTTGCTTTTTTCCAAACCCATTTTTACTGTAATTTTCTCGGTCCATTCCATACGAATTCCACACCAGTTTGTCCGGATATGACTGGATGAAACCGGAAATATCCGGTTTTGTTTTAGCTAACTCAATCCCAGATATTGCTACAGCCTCGGTATTTGTGTATTCCTGATATTATCCAAGGACTATTTTTTTTAATATTTTTTTCAGGGAACATTTAATTTTCTGCTTAGAAAAACACTGATTGTTTCCACAAGTAGACACCAGCTCTACTCATTTGTATTTTCTAGGGAGAAAGCTAGAGGAACTGCGACAAACAAACATGATATTTCTGTTTGTATAGATGACATTTTATGCACTTGCCTAACGAAAACACTTTGCTTTTCTCCAAAACCATTTTAACTGTGATTTTCTCGGTCCATTGCATACGAATTCCACACCACTTAGTCCGGATATGACTGGATGAAACCAGAAATATCTGGTTGTGTTTTGGCCACAGCCTCTGTGTTTGTGTTTTCTGGATATTATCGATGGTCTTATTGTTTTGAATGTTTTTATCAGGGAACATTTAATTTTGTGCTTGGAAACACTAATTGGTTCCACATGGAGACACCAGCTCTACACATTCGTATTTTCTAGGGAGAAAGCTAGAGGGACTGCGGCAAACAAACATGATATTTCTGTTTGTACAGATGACATTTTATGCACTTGCCTAAGGAAAAGACTTTGCTTTTCTCCAAAACCATTTTAACTGTGATTTTCCCGGTCCAATGCATACGTATTCTACACCAGTTTGTACGGATATGACTGGATGAAACCGGAAATATCCGGTTGTGCTTTGGCTAACTCAATCCAAAATATGGTGAAAGCCTCTGTGTTTGTGTTTTCTGGTTATTATCAATGGACTGTATTGTTTTGAATGTTTTTTATCGGGGAACATTTTATTTTGAGCTTGCATACAGTAATTGGTTCCACATGGAGACACCAGCTCTACATATTCGTATTTTCCAGGGAGAAAGCTAGAGGAACTGCGGCAAACAAACATGATATTTCTGTTTGTACAGATGACATTTTATGCACTTGCCTAAGGAAAAGACTTTGCATTTCTCCAAAACCATCTTTACTGTGATTTTCTCGGTCCATTGCATACGAATTCCACACCAGTTTGTCCAGATATGACTGGATGAAACCAGAAATATCCGGTTTTGTTCTGGCTAACTCATCCCAGAAATTCCTACAGCCTCTCTGTTTGTGTTTACTGGATATTATCGATGGACTTTATAGTTTTGAATATTTTTATCAGGGAACATTTTGTTTTGAGCTTGGATACATTAATTGGTTCCACATGGAGACACCAGCTCTACACATTCGTATTTTCTAGGGAGAAAGCTAGAGGGACTGCGGCAAACAAACATGATATTTCTGTTTGTACAGATGACATTTTATGCACTTGCCTAAGGAAAAGACTTTGCTTTTCTCCAAAACCATCTTTACTGTGATTTTCTCGGTCCATTGCATACGAATTCCACACCAGTTTGTCCAGATATGACTGGATGAAACCAGAAATATCCGGTTTTGTTCTGGCTAACTCATCCCAGATATTGCTACAGCCTCTCTGTTTGTGTTTTCTGGATATTATCGATGGACTTTATAGTTTTGAATATTTTTATCAGGGAACATTTTGTTTTGAGCTTGGATACAGTAGTTGGTTCCACATGGAGACACCAGCTCTACACATTCGTATTTTCTAGGGAGAAAGCTAGAGGGACTGCGGCAAACAAACATGATATTTCTGTTTGTACAGATGACATTTTATGCACTTGCCTAACGAAAAGACTTTGCTTTTCTCCAAAACCATTTTTACTGTGATTTTCTCGGTCCATTGCATACGAATTCCACACTACTTTGTCCGGATATGACTGGATGAAACCGCAAATATCCGGTTTTGTTATGGCTAACTCAATCCCAGATATTGCTATAGCCTCTGTGTTTGTGTTTTCCTGATATTATCCACGGACTTTATTGTTTTGAATATTTTTATCAGGGAACATTTGATTTTGTACCGTAGAAACACTAATTGGTTCATCATGGGGACACCAGCTCTACACATTCGTATTTTCTAGGGAGAAAGCTAGAGGAACTGCGGCAAACAAACTTGATATTTCTGTTTGTATAGATGACATTTTATGCACCTGCCTAACGAAAAGACTTTGCTTTTCTCCAAAACCATTTTTACTGTGATTTTCTCGGTCCATTGCATACGAATTCCACACCACTTTGTCTGGATTTGAATCGATGAAAACAGAAATATCCGGTTTTGTTTTGGCTAACTCAATCCCAGATATTGCTACAGCCTCTGTGTTTCTGTATTCCTGATATTATCCACGGACTTTATTGTTTTGAATGTTTTTTATCAGGGAACATTTAATTTTGTGCTTGGAAACACTAATGGGTTCCTCATGGAGTCACCAGCACTACACATTCGTATTTTCCAGGGTGAAAGCTAGAGGAACTGCGAGAAACAAACATGATATTTCTGTTTGTACAGATGACATTTTATTCACTTGCATAATGAAATGACTGCTTTTCTCCAAAACCATTTTTAGTGTGATTTTCTCGGTCCATTGCATACGAATTCCACACTAGTTTGTCCGGATATGACTGGATGAAACCGGAAATATCCGGGTTTGTTCTGGCTAACTCATCCCAGAAATTGCTACAGCCTCTGTATATGTGTATTCCTGATATTATCCACAGAGTTTACTGTTTGGAATGTTTTTTATCAGGGAACGTATAATTTTGGTCTTGGAAACACTAATTGGTTCCACATGGCGACACCAGCTCTACACAATCCTATGTTCTAGGGCGAAAACTAGAGGAACTGCGGCAAACAAACATGATATTTCTGTTTGTATCGATGACATTTTATGCACTTGCCTAATGAAAAGACTTTGCTTTTCTCCAAAACCATCTTTACTGTGATTTTCTCGGTCCATTGCATACGAATTCCACACCAGTTTGTCCAGATATGACTGGATGAAACCAGAAATATCCGGTTTTGTTCTGGCTAAAACATCCCAGAAATTGCTACAGCCTCTCTGTTTGTGTTTTCTGGATATTATCGATGGACTTTATAGTTTTGAATATTTTTATCAGGGAACATTTTGTTTTGAGCTTGGATACAGTAATTGGTTCCACATGGAGAAACCATCTCTACACATTTGTATTTTCTAGGGAGAAAGCTAGAGGGACTGCGGCAAACAAACATGATATTTCTGTTTGTACAGATGACATTTTATGCACTTGCCTAACGAAAAGAATTTACTTTTTTCCAAACCCATTTTGACTGTAATTTTCTCGGTCCATTCCATACGAATTCCACACCAGTTTGTCCGGATATGACTGGATGAAACCGGAAATATCCGGTTTTGTTTCAGCTAACTCAATCCCAGATATTGCTACAGCCTCGGTATTTGTGTATTCCTGATATTATCCAAGGACTATTTTTTTTAATATTTTTTTTCAGGGAACATTTAATTTTCTGCTTAGAAAAACACTGATTGTTTCCACATGGAGACACCAGCTCTACTCATTTGTATTTTCTAGGGAGAAAGCTAGAGGAACTGCGACAAACAAACATGATATTTCTGTTTGTATAGATGACATTTTATGCACTTGCCTAACGAAAATACTTTGCTTTTCTCCAAAACCATTTTTACTGTGATTTTATCGGTCCATTGCATACGAATTCCACACCACTTTCTCCAGATATGACTGGATGAAACCAGAAATATCTGGATGTGTTTTGGCCACAGACTCTGTGTTTGTGTTTTCTGGATATTATCGATGGTCTTATTGTTTTGAATGTTTTTATCAGGGAACATTTAATTTTGTGCTTGGAAACACTAATTGGTTCCACATGGAGACACCAGCTCTACACATTCGTATTTTCTAGGGAGAAAGCTAGAGGGACTGCGGCAAACAAACATGATATTTCTGTTTGTACAGATGACATTTTATGCACTTGCCTAACGAAAAGACTTTGCTTTTCTCCAAAACCATTTTAACTGTGATTTTCCCGGTCCAATGCATACGAATTCTACACCAGTTTGTACGGATATGACTGGATGAAACCGGAAATATCCGGTTGTGCTTTGGCTAACTCAATCCAAAATATGGTGAAAGCCTCTGTGTTTGTGTTTTCTGGTTATTATCAATGGACTGTATTGTTTTGAATGTTTTTTATCGGGGAACATTTTATTTTGAGCTTGGATACAGTAATTGGTTCCACATGGAGACACCAGCTGAATATATTCGTATTTTCTCCGGAGAAAGCTAGAGGAACTGCGGCAAACAAACAGGATATTTCTTTCTGTATAGATGACATTTTATGCACGTGCCTGATGAAAAGACTTTGCTTTTCTCCAAAACCATTTTTACTGTGATTTTCTCGGTCCATTGCATACGAATTCCACACCAGTTTGTCCGGATATGACTGGATAAAACCAGAAATATCCGGTTGTGTTTTGGCTAACTCAATCTCAGATATTGCTACAGCCTCTGTGTTTGTTTTCAGGATATTATCAATGGACATTATTGATTTGAATGTTTTTTATCAGGGAACATTTTATTTTGAGCTTGGATACAGTAATTGGTTCCACATGGAGACACCAGCTCTACATATTCGTATTTTCCAGGGAGAAAGCTAGAGGAACTGCGGCAAACAAACATGATATTTCTGTTTGTACAGATGACATTTTATGCACTTGCCTAAGGAAAAGACTTTGCTTTTCTCCAAAACCATCTTTACTGTGATTTTCTCGGTCCATTGCATACGAATTCCACACCAGTTTGTCCAGATATGACTGGATGAAACCAGAAATATCCGGTTTTGTTCTGGCTAACTCATCCCAGAAATTCCTACAGCCTCTCTGTTTGTGTTTTCTGGATATTATCGATGGACTTTATAGTTTTGAATATTTTTATCAGGGAACATTTTGTTTTGAGCTTGGATACATTAATTGGTTCCACATGGAGACACCAGCTCTACACATTCGTATTTTCTTGGGAGAAAGCTAGAGGGACTGCGGCAAACAAACATGATATTTCTGTTTCTACAGATTACATTTTATGCACTTGCCTAACGAAAAGACTTTGCTTTTCTCCAAAACCATCTTTACTGTGATTTTCTCGGTCCATTGCATACGAATTCCACACCAGTTTGTCCAGATATGACTGGATGAAACCAGAAATATCCGGTTTTGTTCTGGCTAACTCATCCCAGATATTGCTACAGCCTCTCTGTTTGTGTTTTCTGGATATTATCGATGGACTTTATAGTTTTGAATATTTTTATCAGGGAACATTTTGTTTTGAGCTTGGATACAGTAATTGGTTCCACATGGAGACACCAGCTCTACACATTCGTATTTTCTAGGGAGAAAGCTAGAGGGACTGCGGCAAACAAACATGATATTTCTGTTTGTACAGATGACATTTTATGCACTTGCCTAACGAAAAGACTTTGCTTTTCTCCAAAACCATTTTTACTGTGATTTTCTCGGTCCATTGCATACGAATTCCACACTACTTTGTCCGGATATGACTGGATGAAACCGCAAATATCCGGTTTTGTTATGGCTAACTCAATCCCAGATATTGCTATAGCCTCTGTGTTTGTGTTTTCCTGATATTATCCACGGACTTTATTGTTTTGAATATTTTTATCAGGGAACATTTGATTTTGTACCGTAGAAACACTAATTGGTTCATCATGGGGACACCAGCTCTACACATTCGTATTTTCTAGGGAGAAAGCTAGAGGAACTGCGGCAAACAAACTTGATATTTCTGTTTGTATAGATGACATTTTATGCACCTGCCTAACGAAAAGAATTTGCTTTTTTCCAAACCCATTTTTACTGTAATTTTCTCGGTCCATTCCATACGAATTCCACACCAGTTTGTCCGGATATGACTGGATGAAAACGGAAATATCCGGTTTTGTTTTAGCTAACTCAATCCCAGATATTGCTACAGCCTCGGTATTTGTGTATTCCTGATATTATCCAAGGACTATATTTTTTTAATATTTTTTTTCAGGGAACATTTAATTTTCTGCTTAGAAAAACACTGATTGTTTCCACATGGAGACACCAGCTCTGCTCATTTGTATTTTCTAGGGAGAAAGCTAGAGGAAATGCGACAAACAAACATGATATTTCTGTTTGTATAGATGACATTTTATGCACTTGCCTAACGAAAAGACTTTGCTTTTCTCCAAAACCATTTTTACTGTGATTTTATCGGTCCAATGCATACGAATTCTACACCAGTTTGTACGGATAAGACTGGATGAATCCGGAAATATCCGGTTGTGCTTTGGCTAACTCAATCCAAAATATGGTGAAAGCCTCTGTGTTTGTGTTTTCTGGTTATTATCAATGGACTGTATTGTTATGAATGTTTTCTATCAGGGAACATTTTATTTTGAGCTTGGATACAGTAATTGGTTCCACATGGAGACACCAGCTGAATATATTCATATTTTCTCCGGAGAAAGCTAGAGGAACTGCGGCAAACAAACAGGATATTTCTTTCTGTATAGATGACATTTTACGCACGTGCCTAATGAAAAGACTTTGCTTTTCTCCAAAACCATTTTTACTGTGATTTTCTCGGTCCATTGCATACGAATTCCACACCAGTTTGTCCGGATATGACTGGATAAAACCAGAAATATCCGGTTGTGTTTTGGCTAACTCAATCTCAGATATTGCTACAGCCTCTGTGTTTGTTTTCTGGATATTATCAATGGACATTATTGATTTGAATGTTTTTTATCAGGGAACATTGTATTTTGAGTTGGATACAGTAATTGGTTCCACATGGAGACACCAGCTCTACATATTTGTATTTTCCAGGGAGAAAGCTAGAGGAACTGCGGCAAACAAACATGATATTTCTGTTTGTACAGATGACATTTTATGCACTTGCCTAAGGAAAAGACTTTGCTTTTCTCCAAAACCATCTTTACTGTGATTTTCTCGGTCCATTGCATACGAATTCCACACCAGTTTGTCCAGATATGACTGGATGAAACCAGAAATATCCGGTTTTGTTCTGGCTAACTCATCCCAGATATTGCTACAGCCTCTCTGTTTGTGTTTTCTGGATATTATCGATGGACTTTATAGTTTTGAATATTTTTATCAGGGAACATTTTGTTTTGAGCTTGGATACAGTAATTGGTTCCACATGGAGACACCAGCTCTACACATTCGTATTTTCTAGGGAGAAAGCTAGAGGGACTGCGGCAAACAAACATGATATTTCTGTTTGTACAGATGACATTTTATGCACTTGCCTAACGAAAAGACTTTGCTTTTCTCCAAAACCATCTTTACTGTGATTTTCTCGGTCCATTGCATACGAATTCCACACGAGTTTGTCCAGATATGACTGGATGAAACCAGAAATATCAGGTTTTATTCTGGCTAACTCATCCCAGATATTGCTACAGCCTCTCTGTTTGTGTTTTCTGGATATTATCGATGGACTTTATAGTTTTGAATATTTTTATCAGGGAACATTTTGTTTTGAACTTGGATACAGTAATTGGTTCCACATGGAGACACCAGCTCTACACATTCGTATTTTCTAGGGAGAAAGCTAGAGGGACTGCGGCAAACAAACATGATATTTCTGTTTGTACAGATGACATTTTATGCACTTGCCTAAGGAAAAGACTTTGCTTTTCTCCAAAACCATCTTTACTGTGATTTTCTCGGTCCATTGCATACGAATTCCACACTACTTTGTCCGGATATGACTGATGAAACCGCAAATATCCGATTTTGTTATGGCTAACTCAATCCCACATATTGCTACAGCCTCTGTGTTTGTTTTTTCTGGATATTCAATGGACTTTATTGTTTTGAAAGTTTTTTATCGGGGAACATTTTGTTTTGAGCTTGGATACTATAATTGGTTAAAATGGAGACACCAGCGCTACAGATTCGTATTTTCTAAGGAGAAAGCTAGAGGAACTGCTGGAAACAAACTTGATATTTCTGTTTGTATCGATGACATTTTATGCACTTGCCTAATGAAAAGACTTTGCTTTTCTCCAAAACCATTTTTACTGTGATTTTCTCGGTCCATTGCATACGAATTCCACACTAGTTTGTCCGGATATGACTGGATGAAACCGGAAATATCCGGGTTTGTTCTGGCTAACTCATCCCAGAAATTGCTACAGCCTCTGTATATGTGTATTCCTGATATTATCCACAGAGTTCACTGTTTGGAATGTTTTTTTTATCAGGGAACGTATAATTTTGGTCTTGGAATCACTAATTGGTTCCACATGGCGACACCAGCTCTACACAATCCTATGTTCTAGGGCGAAAACTAGAGGAACTGCGGCAAACAAACATGATATTTCTGTTTGTATCGATGACATTTTATGCACTTGCCTAATGAAAAGACTTTGCTTTTCTCCAAAACCATTTTTAGTGTGATTTTCTCGGTCCATTGCATACGAATTCCACACCAGTTTGTCCAGATATTGTTGGACCTCTCAGTTGCAGAGATGCCCACTTGCTCGGGAGGACGCCCAAAGATCCAGACCAGTTGATGCGAAAAGCACGAGGTTTTTATTGAACGTTTGCGCAAACGGGCCCCCACCTCAGGCAGTGAGGAGCCCTGAGCGGCAGTTTCACACAGGTTATATAGGCAACGAATTAGCATATGGAATGCAGAGGTGGCACGGGATTGGCTGGTTCAGAGGGACAATTAGCATACCGGAGAGTGCTGAGGAGAGTGCTGAGGGAACCAGCTGAGGAGAGTGCTGAGGAGAGTGCTGAGGGAACCAGCTGAGGAGAGTGCTGAGGAGAGTGCTGAGGAGAGTGCTGAGGGAACCAGCTGAGGAGAGTGCTGAGGAGAGTGCTGAGGGAACCAGCTGAGGAGAGTGCTGAGACTCTCCAAAGGGGAGTGGCAGCTCTGCTCTGGGCATGCCTAGAGGTTCTCTGAAGGGGATTGACTTTTCCTTCCCAGAGAACGTCCTGCCCGCTGGACTCTGGGGAACATCTAACCTCTTTAAGAAGCCCCTGATATCTGCCCAGGCCTAGTTTCTTGTCCCTCTCCCCCATAAGGGTCCTTCATTCCCTCCTTTTCTTTTTGCAAAGATTTTAATCCTAAAATCTATTGGACCGGCCTGGGGAGAGCCTGCCTCACTGGAGGGAGGGAACTCTGTTCTTGCTGGACTGGGTTGGGTTCCACGTTAACAATTGTGGAGCATGGGGATTGGAAAAACAGTGGGGAAAGGCCAGGAACATCATAAATATTAAACAGTTTTTAAAAGTCTTAGCTTGAGTGGGTTCTGAGTGCGCTGGAGCTTCCATTTGGCTGGTCTATCCGGATCCTCGGGGCCCTGGGGAGGTGGTGCTCGCTTCACGTGTGAGGCGTGGACCCAAGCAGCGATTCCGTCGACCTTGAGAGCGGTGGGAGTTGTCAACAGCACAGTGAAGGGGCCTTTCCACCGGGGCTCTAGAGTCTTAGATTGGTGCCTTCGGACATACACAGCATCACCGATTTGGAAAGGATGTGGGATGGTTGTCGTCTTGTGTTGGTAGGCTGCTGCAAGAGGTTTCCAGACCTGGTTCTGGATGATCTGGAGCGCTCTCAACCGGGCCTGTAACTTAGGGGCATCGGCAATGGAGTCACTGGCAAGGTCAAGCAAGCCTGCTACTGGTGGGGGCCCTCCATAAAGGATTTCGTATGGTGTCAGCCCGCAATGAGAGGGTGTGTTTCAGACCCGGAACAACACCATAGGGAGGAGTTGGACCCAGTCTTTAACACCAGTCTCCAACGCTAATTTGGTCAAAGTCTCTTTAATTATTCTGTTCATTCTTTCTACCTGTCCTGAACTTTGGGGTCTATAGGCACAGTGCAATTTCCAATTTATGCCTAATGCTTTGGCCACCAACTGACTTACCTGGGAGACAAACGCTGGGCCATTGTCGGACCCGATTACCTTAGGCAAGCCGAACCGGGGGAAGATCTCCTCTATGATCTTCTTGACGACCACCTGGGCGGTTTCCCGTTTTGTGGGGAATGCCTCAGTCCATCCGGAGAAGGTGTCTACAAAAACTAGAAGATACTTATTCCCATAACTGCCCGGCCTTATCTCAGTGAAATCGACCTCCCAGTTGATTCCTGGTCGGTCTCCTCTTACCCTAGCTCCCTCCGGGAGCTTGAGGTGTCTGGCATTTACCTTGGCACACGGAACACAGGATTCAGTCACCTGCTGGACTAAAGAGTCAAGTCCGGGGATGTAATAAGACTGCCTATCTTCCTGTAAGGCTGCTTTTAGCTTTTTGTGTCCCAAATGAGTCCATTGATGGAGGCTGGTAATTATTTCTTTAGCCAATTGGTGTGGCAGGACTATTTTCTCTCCGAGCCTCCAAACCCTTATTTGTTCATCATACTCTGCACCGAGCCGCTAGATCGTATCTAAGTCTTGGTCCGAATAGAGGAAAGGTGGTTCCCTCGATACTTGGGTGGGCTCAATTGTCTTTAACGGGAGCACCTGTTGGCTCAGGGCTGCCGCTCTAGCGGCCTCGTCTGCCATCCTGTTTCCCCTTGCTACGGGGTCGTCTCCTCATTGGTGCCCGGGGCAATGAATTATACTCAACATTTTGGGCAGGAACAGGGCCTGTAGAAGATCTAGGATTTCCTGCTTATTTTTAATGTCCTTGCCTGCTGAGGTTAAGAGGCCCCTTAGCCGGTATATCTCCCCATGTACATGGGCAGTGGCGAAAGCATACCGACTGTCTGTGTAAATGTTGACCTTTTTGTCTTGTGCCAGTTTTAAAGCTTGAGTTAAGGCTATGAGCTCGGCTTTTTGAGCAGAAGTTCCAGGCTTTAAGGCACTTGACCAGATAACAGTTTTTCCATCCACCACCGCTGCCCCAGCCCTCCGCTCACCGTTCTGTAGAAAGCTGCTCCCATCCGTGAACCAGGTCATTTCGGCATCCGGCAGAGGCTGGTCGGTTAGGTCTTTTCGGGTGCCGTGGGCCTCAGCCAGGATTTGGTGACAGTTATGGATTACCTGGGCCTGGGGCCCCCGTTCCGGGAGCAGGGTGGCCGGGTTTAAAGAGGTGGCAGTCCCAAACCGGACCCGCTCTGACTTTAATAACATAGTCTGGTAATGAGTTATCCGAGCATTTGAGAGCCACCGATCTGGTGGCTGGCGGATAACTGTCTCCACAGCATGAGGTGCCACTACGGTGAGAGGTTGGCCTAGAGTCAATTTATCCGAGTCTTTCACCAGAACTGCCACGGCCGCTATCATGCGGAGGCACGGAGGCCAGCCGGCTGCTACATTGTCTAGCTTTTTTGAGAAGTATGCCACCGGCTTTTTCCAGGGTCCAAGCATTTGTGTTAGCACTCCCTTCGCCACTCCCTTGTTCTCATCCACGTATAATGTGAAGGGCTTGGTCATATCAGGGAGGCTCAGGGCTGGGGCTGACAATAGGGCCTTTTTTATGTTGTCAAACGCCCGCTGTTGCTCTTCTCTCCATTGAAAGGGAGCATTGGACTTCGTGAGGGGGTACAATGGGGCTGCCAGCTCCGCAAACCCAGGAATCCAAAGGCGGCAGAATCCCGCACTCCCGAGGAATTCCCGCATCTTTCTGGCATCGGTGGGGGGTGGAATTAGAGCAACCACCCTTTTTCGGCTCTCTGTCAGCCACCGTTGCCCTCCTTCTAGGAGGTAGCCTAGGTAGGCCACCTGTTTCTGACATATTTGGGCCTTTTTCGCGGAGGCTCGATAGCCCAATTCCCCCAGTCTCTGTAGCAGGGCCCCGGTACCTTTTAGGCAGTCCTGCTCAGTTTCAGCGGCAAGGAGGAGGTCGTCCACATATTGCAGGAGGACCAGGTCCGGATGGTTGACTCAGAAGTTGGCCAAATCTAGGTGCAGAGCTTCGTCAAACAAGGTAGGCGAGTTTTTAAATCCTTGGGGCAGCCTTGTCCAGGTGAGTTGTCCTGAAAACCCGGTCTCTGGGTCTTTCCACTCAAAAGCAAAGATGGATTGGCTCTGAGGGCTCAGTCTTAAACAAAAGAATGCACCTTTTAGATCTAACACAGTGTACCATACGTGGGTCGGAGGCAAGGTACTTAGCAGATTGTAGGGGTTGGGCACTGTGGGATGCATATCCTCCGTTCTCCTGTTAACCTCCCGCAAGTCCTGTACCGGGCGGTAGTCACCCGTACCAGGCTTCTTTACTGGTAGTAGGGGGGTGTTCCAAGGTGAACGACAAGGTTTTAAAATGCCTAGGTGTAACAGTCTCTGGATATGTGGCTGGATACCTTCCTTAGCTTCCTTGCCCATCGGATATTGACGAACTGACACGGGAATGGCCGTGGGCTTCAGATCTATGATCAAGGGAGGCCGGTTGACGGCCAACCCTATTCCCGCAGTCTCTGCCCAGGCCTGAGGAAAATCTGTGAGCCACTTGGGGTCCAGGGGAGCCATGGTGGACGAGGGCCTCTCGAATAATCGGTGTTCGTCCTCCAAGCGTAGTGTTAATACCTGGAGGGGCCGCCCTCCTGAGTCTGTGATGGTAGCTCCTTTCTCATGGAAGTGAATTTGGGCTCCTACCTTCGAGAGTAGGTCCCTGCCCAGGAGGGGGTAGGGGCAGTCTGGCACTAGTAAGAACGAGTGTGTCACAAGTCCTGTACTTAACTGGACCTCTCGATTGGTTGTCCAGCGATATAACTTCCCTCCAGTTGCCCCCTGAACCCAGGAAGTCTTGGAGCTTAAAGGCCCTTTTTCTGAAGTCAGTACCGAGTGCTGGGCTCCCGTGTCAATCAGGAAGGTTACCGGTCTGCCCCCCACTTCAAGGGTTATCCTGGGCTCAGGGGGGGGCTCCTGGCCCTGACTCACCTAGTCGTCTTCTTCCAGGGACAGGATTGGAACTGGTCTCTTCTTTGGTCCCTGTGTTTTCTTCGGGCAGTCTTTGACCCAGTGTCCTCTTTCTTTACAATAGGCACATTGATCTCTTTCCACCCGAGGCTTTCGTTTGTCTCCCAAGTCCCTATTCTGTGCTGGTCTACTCCTTTCTGTATCCTGCACTACGGTGGCCAAAATTCTACTAAGCTCTCGATTACGTCTTTTGTCTCTTTTGTCTTCCCTTTCCTCCTGCTCCTTGCGGATCCTTTCCTCCTTCTCCTCTCGGGTCTCCCTTTTGTTGTAAATCTTTTCTGCCTCCTTCATTAAATCTTGTATAGTATACCCTTGAAGCCCCTCTAGCCGCTGCAATTTATTGCGGATGTCCGGCGCTGACTGTCCTATAAAGGACATGATTACATCTCCCTGCCGGTCCTCTGCCAGGGCGTCAAACGGGGTGTACATACGGTAGGCTTCCATTAATCTTTCTAGGAAGCCTGCCGGTGTTTCCTCAGCCCCCTGTACTACTGCACGTACCTTGGCCAAATTGGTGGGGCGCTTTCCAGCCCCTCTGAGACCCGCAAGGAGAATCTGGCGATAAAGACGAAGTCGCTCCCTACCAGCAACGGTGGTGTAGTCCCAATCAGGACGGGTTGAGGGAAACACCTCCTCGATTTCGTTTAGCAGTAGGGTCGGTCGGCCATCTGCTCCAGGGACGTTTTTCCATGCCTCAAGGTAGACACGCTGCTTTTCCTCAGTAGTGAGGAGGGTCTGCAGAAGCTGCTGACAATCATCCCAGGTGGGCTGATCGAGTCAATAAAATTGACTCGATCAGCCCAGTCAGAGCCTGGGGGTCCTGAGAGAAAGAGGGGTTATGGGTTTTCCAATTGTAAAGATCGGAAGCAGAAAATGGCCAGTACTGCATCTGGCCAGCCACCGAGCGAAGAGGAAAAGCCTGCGAATTCTAGACGCTTCCCGAGCCCCCTGCCTGCCCCCGACGGAGGCGCAGGCGGCTGGAGGGCGGGAAAGGCGCTGAGACTTCTTCCCCTGCCCTCGTGGAATCAGGGGATGGTGCAGAAGGTTGCACATCCCACTCTGGTTGTTGTGGGAGTTCCTGCGGGGGAGCAGGCTGGCCGGGAAGATAGGGTGGGGGAGAGTCAAAGAGCAGAAAGTCCTGATCAGCCGGAAGAACCGGTGGCTTGTCAGGTTTTGGATCTCGAATCTCCTTCAGAGGGTATAGGGAGGAGGTTGGCACAACCGGGATAGGAGGAGGGGATAACGGGGTCCGTATGGGCTCCGTCGGGAAGGAGAAGGGTTCTATCCAGGGAGGGGGGTTACGTGTAAGATCCTCCCACGTGGTAATGTAGGGCACCTGATCAGGGTGTCCATTGGATCCTGGCTGAAAGACTCGCGCCTTAATCTGTAAAATAATATCAAGGTTAAAAGTGCCGTTCCTTGGCCAGCCGACCTCGAAGGCCGGCCACTCTGAGGAACAGAATTTTGCCCATTGTTTCCTTTTAATCTCCACTGAGAGGTGGCGCGCGCGTTCTCGAACGTCCTTCCAGTGATCTAGAGTGAGACTTAAAGGGGTGGTTATTTGTTGACCCATGGGTGCAAGGATTTCAGCCCAAACAAAAAGAACAGCCAATGCACAGACACATACAGTAAGCAAGACAAACCACATGGCTAGGACAAATCGAACGCTATTGTGCTATTTTTGGGAGCGGCTGCCTGACCAGCCCTCCCCGGGAAGGAGGGAGACTTGGTCTCCGACCCACCTCCAGACCACCCCGGGAGCGTCTTCCGGGGGAACGGACCGAGGGTTTCCCTACTGGTCTCACAGACCGGAGCGTCCTCCGGGGAACGGACCAGGGGTTGCTGGGCACGCCTGCCTCCCCCACTGGTCTCACAGAGTCAGGTACTGGCCAGTCAGAACACTCAAGACGAAGAACAACAAACAGAAAACACTTAATTATACCTCCATCTGGTCCGCAGAGAATGGGTCAGAGGGCGACCTAAAATCCCCGTACGGGCCACCAAAATGTTGGACCTCTCAGTTGCAGAGATGCCCACTTGCTCGGGAGGACGCCCAAAGATCCAGACCAGTTGATGCAAAAAGCACGAGGTTTTTATTGAACGTTTGTGCAAACGGGCCCCCACCTCAGGCAGTGAGGAGCCCTGAGCGGCAGTTTCACACAGGTTATATAGGCAACGAATTAGCATATGGAATGCAGAGGTGGCACGGGATTGGCTGGTTCGGAGGGACAATTAGCATACCGGAGAGTGCTGAGGAGAGTGCTGAGGGAACCAGCTGAGGAGAGTGCTGAGGAGAGTGCTGAGGGAACCAGCTGAGGAGAGTGCTGAGGAGAGTGCTGAGGAGAGTGCTGAGGAGAGTGCTGAGGGAACCAGCTGAGGAGAGTGCTGAGGAGAGTGCTGAGGGAACCAGCTGAGGAGAGTGCTGAGACTCTCCAAAGGGGAGTGGCAGCTCTGCTCTGGGCATGCCTAGAGGTTCTCTGAAGGGGATTGACTTTTCCTTCCCAGAGAACGTCCTGCCCGCTGGACTCTGGGGAAGATCTAACCTCTTTAAGAAGACCCTGATATCTGCCCAGGCCTAGTTTCTTGTCCCTCTCCCACATAAGGGTCCTTCAATATGACTGGATGAAACCAGAAATATCCCATTTTGTTCGGGCTAACTCATCCCAGAAATTGCTACAGCCTCTCTGTTTGTGTTTTCTGGATATTATCGATGGACTTTATAGTTTTGAATATTTTTATCAGGGAACATTTTGTTTTGAGCTTGGATACAGTAATTGGTTCCACATGGAGACACCAGCTCTACACATTCGTATTTTCTTGGGAGAAAGCTAGAGGGACTGCGGCAAACAAACATGATATTTCTGTTTGTATCGATGACATTTTATGCACTTGCCTAACGAAAAGACTTTGCTTTTCTCCAAAACCATCTTTACTGTGATTTTCTCGGTCCATTGCATACGAATTCCACACCAGTTTGTCCAGATATGACTGGATGAAACCAGAAATATCCGGTTTTGTTCTGGCTAACTCATCCCAGATATTGCTACAGCCTCACTGTTTGTGTTTTCTGGATATTATCGATGGGCTTTATTGTTTTGAATATTTTTATCAGGGAACATTTGATTTTATACCGTAGAAACACTAATTGGTTCATCATGGGGACACCAGCTCTACACATTCGTATTTTCTAGGGAGAAAGCTAGAGGAACTGCGGCAAACAAACTTGATATTTCTGTTTGTATAGATGACATTTTATGCACCTGCCTAACGAAAAGAATTTGCTTTCTTCCAAACCCATTTTTACTGTAATTTTCTCGGTCCATTCCATACGAATTCCAAACCAGTTTGTCCGGATATGACTGGATGAAACCAGAAATATCCAGTTTTGTTTTAGCTAACTCAATCCCAGATATTGCTACAGCCTCGGTATTTGTGTATTCCTGATATTATCCAAGGACTATTTTTTTAATATTTTTTTTCAGGGAACATTTAATTTTCTGCTTAGAAAAACACTGATTGTTTCCACATGGAGACACCAGCTCTACTCATTTGTATTTTCTAGGGAGAAAGCTAGAGGAACTGCGACAAACAAACATGATATTTCTGTTTGTATAGATGACATTTTATGCACTTGCCTAATGAAAACACTTTGCTTTTCTCCAAAACCATTTTTACTGTGATTTTCTCGGTCCATTGCATACGAATTCCACACCACTTTCTCCAGATATGACTGGATGAAACCAGAAATATCTGGTTGTGTTTTGGCCACAGCCTCTGTGTTTGTGTTTTCTGGATATTATCGATGGTCTTATTGTTTTGAATGTTTTTATCAGGGAACATTTAATTTTGTGCTTGGAAACACTAATTGGTTGCACGTGGAGACACCAGCTCTAAACATTCGTATTTTCTAGGGAGAAAGCTAGAGGAACTGCGGCAAACAAACATGATATTTCTGTTTGCATCGATGACATTTTATGCACTTGCCTAACGAAAAGACTTTGCTTTTCTCCAAAACCATTTTAACTGTGATTTTCCCGGTCCAATGCATACGAACTCTACACCAGTTTGTACGGATATGACTGGATGAAACCGGAAATATCCGGTTGTGCTTTGGCTAACTCAATCCAAAATATGGTGAAAGCCTCTGTGTTTGTGTTTTCTGGTTATTATCAATGGACTGTATTGTTTTGAATGTTTTTTATCGGGGAACATTTTATTTTGAGCTTGGATACAGTAATTGGTTCCACATGGAGACACCAGCTGAATATATTCTTATTTTCTAAGGAGAAAGCTAGAGGAACTGCGGCAAACAAACAGGATATTTCTTTCTGTATAGATGACATTTTATGCACTTGCCTAATGAAAAGACTTTGCTTTTCTCCAAAACAATTTTTACTGTGATTTTCTCGGTCCATTGCATACGAATTCCACACCAGTTTGTACGGATATGACTGGATGAAACCGGAAATATCCGGTTGTGCTTTGGCTAACTCAATCCAAAATATGGTGAAAGCCTCTGTGTTTGTGTTTTCTGGTTATTATCAATGGACTGTATTGTTTTGAATGTTTTTTATCGGGGAACATTTTATTTTGAGCTTGGATACAGTAATTGTTTCCACATGGAGACACCAGCTGAATATATTCGTATTTTCTCCGGAGAAAGCTAGAGGAACTGCGGCAAACAAACATGATATTTCTGTTTGCATCGATGACATTTTATGCACTTGCCTAACGAAAAGACTTTGCTTTTCTCCAAAACCATTTTAACTGTGATTTTCCCGGTCCAATGCATACGAATTCTACACCAGTTTGTACGGATATGACTCGATGAAACCGCAAATATCCGGTTGTGTTTTGGCTAACTCAATCTCAGATATTGCTACAGCCTCTGTGTTTGTTTTCTGGATATTATCAATGGACATTATTGATTTGAATGTTTTTTATCAGGGAACATTTTATTTTGAGCTTGGATACAGTAATTGGTTCCACATGGAGACACCAGCTCTACATATTCGTATTTTCTAGGGAGAAAGCTAGAGGAACTGCGGCAAACAAACATGATATTTCTGTTTGTATCGATGACATTTTATGCACTTGCCTAACGAAAAGACTTTGCTTTTCTCCAAAACCATTTTTACTGTGATTTTCTCGGTCCATTGTATACGAATTCCACACTACTTTCTCCAGATATGACTGATGAAACCGCAAATATCCGATTTTGTTATGGCTAACTCAATCCCACATATTGCTACAGCCTCTGTGTTTGTTTTTTCTGGTTATTATCAATGGACTGTATTGTTTTGAAAGTTTTTTATCGGGGAACATTTTGTTTTGAGCTTGGATACTATAATTGGTTAAAATGGAGACACCAGCGCTACAGATTCGTGTTTTCTAAGGAGAAAGCTAGAGGAACTGCTGCAAACAAACATGATATTTCTGTTTGTATCGATGACATTTTATGCACTTGCCTAACAAAAAGACTTTGCTTTTCTCCAAAACCATTTTTACTGTGATTTTCTCGGTACATTGCATACGAATTCCACACCACTTTGTCTGGATTTGACTGGATGAAACAGAAATATCCGGTTTTGTTTTGGCTAACTCAATCCCAGATATTGCTACAGCCTCTGTGTTTCTGTATTCCTGATATTATCCACGGACTTTATTGTTTTGAATGTTTTTTTTTTCAGGGAACATTTAATTTTGTGCTTGGAAACACTAATGGGTTCCTCATGGAGTCACGAGCATTGCACATTGGTATTTTCTAGGGTGAAAGCTAAAGGAACTGCGAGAAACAAACATGATATTTCTGTTTGTACAGATGACATTTTATTCACTTGCCTAATGAAAAGACTGCTTTTCTCCAAAACCATTTTTACTGTGATTTTCTCGGTCCATTGCATACGAATTCCACACTAGTTTGTCCGGATATGACTGGATGAAACCGGAAATATCCGGGTTTGTTCTGGCTAACTCATCCCAGAAATTGCTACAGCCTCTGTATATGTGTATTCCTGATATTATCCTAGAGTTTACTGTTTGGAATGTTTTTTATCAGGGAACGTATAATTTTGGTCTTGGAAACACTAATTGGTTCCACATGGCGACACCAGCTCTACACAATCCTATGTTCTAGGGCGAAAACTAGAGGAACTGCGGCAAACAAACATGATATTTCTGTTTGTATCGATGACATTTTATGCACTTGCCTAATGAAAAGACTTTGCTTTTCTCCAAAACCATTTTTACTGTGATTTTCTCGGTCCAATGCATACGAATTCTACACCAGTTTGTCCAGATATGACTGGATGAAACCAGAAATATCCGGTTTTGTTCTGGCTAACTCATCCCAGAAATTGCTACAGCCTCTCTGTTTGTGTTTTCTGGATATTATCGATGGACTTTATAGTTTTGAATATTTTTATCAGGGAACATTTTGTTTTGAGCTTGGATACAGTAATTGGTTCCACATGGAGACACCAGCTCTACATATTCGTATTTTCTAGGGAGAAAGCTAGAGGGACTGCGGCAAACAAACATGATATTTCTGTTTGTACAGATGACATTTTATGCACTTGCCTAACGAAAAGACTTTGCTTTTCTCCAAAACCATTTTTACTGTGATTTTCTCGGTCCATTGCATACGAATTCCACACTACTTTGTCCGGATATGACTGGATGAAACCGCAAATATCCGGTTTTGTTATGGCTAACTCAATCCCAGATATTGCTATAGCCTCTGTGTTTGTGTTTTCCTGATATTATCCACGGACTTTATTGTTTTGAATATTTTTATCAGGGAACATTTGATTTTGTACCGTAGAAACACTAATTGGTTCATCATGGGGGCACCAGCTCTACACATTCGTATTTTCTAGGGAGAAAGCTAGAGGAACTGCGGCAAACAAACTTGATATTTCTGTTTGTATAGATGACATTTTATGCACCTGCCTAACGAAAAGAATTTGCTTTTTTCCAAACCCATTTTTACTGTAATTTTCTCAGTCCATTCCATACGAATTCCACACCAGTTTGTCCGGATATGACTGGATGAAACCGGAAATATCCGGTTTTGTTTTAGCTAACAAAATCCAAGATATTGCTACAGCCTCGGTATTTGTGCATTCCTGATATTATCCAAGGACTATATTTTTTTAATATTTTTTTTCAGGGAACATTTAATTTTCTGCTTGGAAAAACTCTGATTGTTTCCACATGGAGACACCAGCTCTACACACTCGTATTTTCTAGGGAGAAAGCTAGAGGAACTGCGACAAACAAACATGATATTTCTGTTTGTATAGATGACATTTTATGCACTTGCCTAACGAAAAGACTTTGCTTTTCTCCAAAACCATTTTTACTGTGATTTTCTCGGTCCATTGCATACGAATTCCACACCACTTTCTCCAGAAATGACTGGATAAAACCAGAAATATCTGGTTGTGTTTTGGCCACAGCCTCTTTGTTTGTGTTTTCTGGATATTATCGATGGTCTTATTGTTTTGAATGTTTTTATCAGGGAACATTTAAATTTGTGCTTGGAAACACTAATTGGTTCCACATGGAGACACCAGCTCTACTCATTTGTATTTTCTAGGGAGAAAGCTAGAGGAACTGCGGCAAACAAACATGATATTTCTGTTTGTATCGATGACATTTTATGCACTTGCCCAACGAAAAGACTTTGCTTTTCTCCAAAACCATTTTAACTGTGCTTTTCCCGGTCCAATGCATGCGAATTCTACACCAGTTTGTACGGATATGACTAGATGAAACCGGAAATATCCGGTTGTGCTTTGGCTAACTCAATCCAAAATATGGTGAAAGCCTCTGTGTTTGTGTTTTCTGTTTTTATCAATGGACTGTATTGTTTTGAATGTTTTTTATCGGGGAACATTTTATTTTGAGCTTGGATACAGTAATTGTTTCCACATGGAGACACCAGCTGAATATATTCGTATTTTCTACGGAGAAAGCTAGAGGAACTGCGGCAAACAAACAGGATATTTCTTTCTGTATAGATGACATTTTATGCACGTGCCTAACGAAAAGACTTTGCTTTTCTCCAAAACCATTTTTACTGTGATTTTCTCGGTCCATTGCATACGAATTCCACACCAGTTTGTCCGGATATGACTGGATAAAACCAGAAATATCCGGTTGTGTTTTGGCTAACTCAATCTCAGATATTGCTACAGCCTCTGTGTTTGTTTTCTGGATATTATCAATGGACATTATTGATTTGAATGTTTTATATCAGGGAACATTTTATTTTGAGCTTGGATACAGTAATTGGTTCCACATGGAGACACCAGCTCTACATATTCGTATTTTCCAGGGAGAAAGCTAGAGGAACTGCGGCAAACAAACATGATATTTCTGTTTGTATCGATGACATTTTATGCACTTGCCTAACGAAAAGACTTTGCTTTTCTCCAAAACCATTTTTACTGTGATTTTCTAGGTCCATTGCATACGAATTCCACACCACTTTGTCTGGATTTGAATGGATGAAAACAGAAATATCCGGTTTCGTTTTGGCTAACTCAATCCCAGATATTGCTACAGCCTCTGTGTTTCTGTATTCCTGATATTATCCACGGACTTTATTGTTTTGAATGTTTTTTTTTCAGGGAACATTTAATTTTGTGCTTGGAAACACTAATGGGTTCCTCATGGAGTCACCAGCACTACACATTCGTATTTTCTAGGGTGAAAGCTAGAGGAACTGCGAGAAACAAACATGATATTTCTGTTTGTACAGATGACATTTTATTCACTTGCCTAATGAAAAGACTGCTTTTCTCCAAAACCATTTTTAGTGTGATTTTCTCGGTCCATTGCATACGAATTCCACACTAGTTTGTCCGGATATGACTGGATGAAACCGGAAATATCCGGGTTTGTTCTGGCTAACTCATCCCAGAAATTGCTACAGCCTCTGTATATGTGTATTCCTGATAATATCCACAGAGTTTACTGTTTGGAATGTTTTTTATCAGGGAACGTATAATTTTGGTCTTGGAAACACTAATTGGTTCCACATGGCGACACCAGCTCTACACAATCCTATGTTCTAGGGCGAAAACTAGAGGAACTGCGGCAAACAAACATGATATTTCTGTTTGTATCGATGACATTTTATGCACTTGCCTAATGAAAAGACTTTGCTTTTCTCCAAAACCATTTTTACTGTGATTTTCTCGGTCCAATGCATACGAATTCTACACCAGTTTGTCCAGATATGACTGGATGAAACCAGAAATATCCGGTTTTGTTCTGGCTAACTCATCCCAGAAATTGCTACAGCCTCTCTGTTTGTGTTTTCTGGATATTATCGATGGACTTTATAGTTTTGAATATTTTTATCAGGGAACATTTTGTTTTGAGCTTGGATACAGTAATTGGTTCCACATGGAGACACCAGCTCTACACATTCGTATTTTCTAGGGAGAAAGCTAGAGGGACTGCGGCAAACAAACATGATATTTCTGTTTGTACAGATGACATTTTATGCACTTGCCTAACGAAAAGACTTTGCTTTTCTCCAAAACCATTTTTACTGTGATTTTCTCGGTCCATTGCATACGAATTCCACACTACTTTGTCCGGATATGACTGGATGAAACCGCAAATATCCGGTTTTGTTATGGCTAACTCAATCCCAGATATTGCTATAGCCTCTGTGTTTGTGTTTTCCTGATATTATCCACGGACTTTATTGTTTTGAATATTTTTATCAGGGAACATTTGATTTTGTACCGTAGAAACACTAATTGGTTCATCATGGGGGCACCAGCTCTACACGTTCGTATTTTCTAGGGAGAAAGCTAGAGGAACTGCGGCAAACAAACTTGATATTTCTATTTGTATAGATGACATTTTATGCACCTGCCTAACGAAAAGAATTTGCTTTTTTCCAAACCCATTTTTACTGTAATTTTCTCGGTCCATTCCATACGAATTCCACACCAGTTTGTCCGGATATCACTGGATGAACCCGGAAATATCCGGTTTTGTTCTGGCTAACTCATCCCAGATATTGCTGCAGCCTCGGTATTTGTGTATTCCTGATAGTATCCAAGGACTATTTTTTTTAATATTTTTTTTCAGGGAACATTTAATTTTCTGCTTAGAAAAACACTGATTGTTTCCACATGGAGACACCAGCTCTACTCATTTGTATTTTCTAGGGAGAAAGCTAGAGGAACTTGGACAAACAAACTTGATATTTCTGTTTGTATAGATGACATTTTATGCACTTGCCTAACGAAAAGACTTTGCTTTTCTCCAAAACCATTTTTACTGTGATTTTCTCGGTCCATTGCATACGAATTCCACACCCCTTTCTCCAGATATGACTGGATGAAACCAGAAATATCCGGTTGTGTTTTGGCCACAGCCTCTGTGTTTGTGTTTTCTGGATATTATCGATGGTCTTATTGTTTTGAATGTTTTTATCAGGGAACATTTAATTTTGTGCTTGGAAACACCAATTGGTTCCACATGGAGACACCAGCTCTACTCATTTGTATTTTCTAGGGAGAAAGCTAGAGGAACTGCGACAAACAAACATGATATTTCTGTTTGCATCGATGACATTTTATGCACTTGCCTAACGAAAAGACTTTGCTTTTCTCCAAAACCATTTTTACTGTGATTTTCTCGGTCCATTGCATACGAATTCCACACCAGTTTGTCCGGATATGACTGGATAAAACCAGAAATATCCGGTTGTGTTTTGGCTAACTCAATCTCAGATATTGCTACAGCCTCTGTGCTTGTTTTCTGGATATTATCAATGGACATTATTGATTTGAATGTTTTTTATCAGGGAACATTTTATTTTGAGCTTGGATACAGTAATTGGTTCCACATGGAGACACCAGCTCTACATATTCGTATTTTCCAGGGAGAAAGCTAGAGGAACTGCGGCAAACAAACATGATATTTCTGTTTGTATCGATGACATTTTATGCACTTGCCTAACGAAAAGACTTTGCTTTTCTCCAAAACCATCTTTACTGTGATTTTCTCGGTCCATTGCATACGAATTCCACACCACTTTGTCTGGATTTGACTGGATGAAAACAGAAATATCCGGTTTTGTTTTGGCTAACTCAATCCCAGATATTGCTACAGCCTCTGTGTTTCTGTATTCCTGATATTATCCACGGACTTTATTGTTTTGAATGTTTTTTTTTTTCAGGGAACATTTAATTTTGTGCTTGGAAACACTAATGGGTTCCTCATGGAGTCACCAGCACTACACATTCGTATTTTCCAGGGTGAAAGCTAGAGGAACTGCGAGAAACAAACATGATATTTCTGTTTGTACAGATGACATTTTATTCACTTGCCTAATGAAAAGACTGCTTTTCTCCAAAACCATTTTTAGTGTGATTTTCTCGGTCCATTGCATACGAATTCCACACTAGTTTGTCCGGATATGACTGGATGAAACCGGAAATATCCGGGTTTGTTCTGGCTAACTCATCCCAGAAATTGCTACAGCCTCTGTATATGTGTATTCCTGATATTATCCACAGAGTTTACTGTTTGGAATGTTTTTTATCAGGGAACGTATAATTTTGGTTTGGAAACACTAATTGGTTCCACATGGCGACACCAGCTCTACACAATCCTATGTTCTAGGGCGAAAATTAGAGGAACTGCGGCAAACAAACATGATATTTCTGTTTGTATCGATGACATTTTATGCACTTGCCTAATGAAAAGACTTTGCTTTTCTCCAAAACCATTTTTACTGTGATTTTCTTGGTCCAATGCATACGAATTCTACACCAGTTTGTCCAGATATGACTGGATGAAACCAGAAATATCCGGTTTTGTTCTGGCTAACTCATCCCAGATATTGCTACAGCCTCGGTATTTGTGTATTCCTGATATTATCCAAGGACTATTTTTTTTAATATTTTTTTTCAGGGAACATTTAATTTTCGGCTTAGAAAAACACTGATTGTTTCCACATGGAGACACCAGCTCTACTCATTTGTATTTTCTAGGGAGAAAGCTAGAGGAACTTGGACAAACAAACATGATATTTCTGTTTGTATAGATGACATTTTATGCACTTGCCTAACGAAAAGACTTTGCTTTTCTCCAAAACCATTTTTACTGTGATTTTCTCGGTCCATTGCATACGAATTCCACACCACTTTCTCCAGATATGACTGGATGAAACCAGAAATATCTGGTTGTGTTTTGGCCACAGACTCTGTGTTTGTGTTTTCTGGATATTATCGATGGTCTTATTGTTTTGAATGTTTTTATCAGGGAACATTTAATTTTGTGCTTGGAAACACTAATTGGTTCCACATGGAGACACCAGCTCTACACATTCATATTTTCTAGGGAGAAAGCTAGAGGAAATGCGGCAAACAAACATGATATTTCTGTTTGCATCGATGACATTTTATGCACTTGCCTAACGAAAAGACTTTGCTTTTCTCCAAGACATTTTTAAGTGTGATTTTCCCGGTCCAATGCATACGAATTCTACACCAGTTTGTCCCGATATGACTGGATGAAACCGGAAATATCCGGTTGTGCTTTGGCTAACTCAATCCAAAATATGGTGAAAGCCTCTGTGTTTGTGTTTTCTGGTTTTTATCAATGGACTGTATTGTTTTGAATGTTTTTTATCGGGGAACATTTTATTTTGAGCTTGGATACAGTAATTGTTTCCACATGGAGACACCAGCTCTACATATTCGTATTTTCTACGGAGAAAGCTAGAGGAACTGCGGCAAACAAACAGGATATTTCTTTCTGTATAGATGACATTTTATGCACTTGCCTAATGAAAAGACTTTGCTTTTCTCCAAAACCATTTTAATGTGATTTTCTCGGTCCATTGCATACGAATTCCACACCAGTTTGTCCGGATATGACTGGATAAAACCAGAAATATCCGGTTGTGTTTTGGCTAACTCAATCTCAGATATTGCTACAGCCTCTGTGTTTGTTTTCTGGATATTATCAATGGACATTATTGATTTGAATGTTTTTTATCAGGGAACATTTTATTTTGAGCTTGGATACAGTAATTGGTTCCACATGGAGACACCAGCTCTACATATTCGTATTTTCCAGGGAGAAAGCTAGAGGAACTGCGGCAAACAAACATGATATTTCTGTTTGTATCGATGACATTTTATGCACTTGCCTAACGAAAAGACTTTGCTTTTCTCCAAAACCATTTTTACTGTGATTTTCTCGGTCCATTGTATACGAATTCCACACTACTTTCTCCAGATATGACTGATGAAACCGCAAATATCCGATTTTGTTATGGCTAACTCAATCCCACATATTGCTACAGCCTCTGTGTTTGTTTTTTCTGGATATTCAATGGACTTTATTGTTTTGAAAGTTTTTTATCGGGGAACATTTTGTTTTGAGCTTGGATACTATAATTGGTTAAAATGGAGACACCAGCGCTACAGATTCGTATTTTCTAAGGAGAAAGCTAGAGGAACTGCTGCAAACAAACATGATATTTCTGTTTGTATCGATGACATTTTATGCACTTGCCTAACAAAAAGACTTTGCTTTTCTCCAAAACCATTTTTACTGTGATTTTCTAGGTCCATTGCATACGAATTCCACACCACTTTGTCTGGATTTGACTGGATGAAAGCAGAAATATCCGGTTTCGTTTTGGCTAACTCAATCCCAGATATTGCTACAGCCTCTGTGTTTCTGTATTCCTGATATTATCCACGGACTTTATTGTTTTGAATGTCTTTTTTTCAGGGAACATTTAATTTTGTGCTTGGAAACACTAATGGGTTCCTCATGGAGTCACCAGCACTACACATTCGTATTTTCCAGGGTGAAAGCTAGAGGAACTGCGAGAAACAAACATGATATTTCTGTTTGTACAGATGACATTTTATTCACTTGCCTAATGAAACGACTTTGCTTTTCTCCAAAACCATTTTTAGTGTGATTTTCTCGGTCCATTGCATACGAATTCCACACTAGTTTGTCCGGATATGACTGGATGAAACCGGAAATATCCGGGTTTGTTCTGGCTAACTCATCCCAGAAATTGCTACAGCCTCTGTATATGTGTATTCCTGATATTATCCACAGAGTTTACTGTTTGGAATGTTTTTTATCAGGGAACGTATAATTTTGGTCTTGGAAACACTAATTGGTTCCACATGGCGACACCAGCTCTACACAATCCTATGTTCTAGGGCGAAAACTAGAGGAACTGCGGCAAACAAACATGATATTTCTATTTGTATCGATGACATTTTATGCACTTGCCTAACGAAAAGACTTTGCTTTTCTCCAAAACCATTTTTACTGTGATTTTCTCGGTTCATTGCATACGAATTCCACACCAGTTTGTCGAGATATGACTGGATGAAACCGGAAATATCCGGTTTTGTTCTGGCTAACTCATCCCAGAATTTGCTACAGCCTCTCTGTTTGTGTTTTCTGGATATTATCGATGGACTTTATAGTTTTGAATATTTTTATCAGGGAACATTTTGTTTTGAGCTTGGATACAGTAATTGGTTCCACATGGAGACACCAGCTCTACACATTCGTATTTTCTAGGGAGAAAGCTAGAGGGACTGCGGCAAACAAACATGATATTTCTGTTTGTACAGATGACATTTTATGCACTTGCCTAACGAAAAGACTTTGCTTTTCTCCAAAACCATTTTTACTGTGATTTTCTCGGTCCATTGCATACGAATTCCACACTACTTTGTCCGGATATGACTGGATGAAACCGCAAATATCCGGTTTTGTTATGGCTAACTCAATCCCACATATTGCTACAGCCTCAGTGTTTGTTTTTTTTGGATATTCAATGGACTTTATTGTTTTGAATATTTTTATCAGGGAACATTTAATTTTGTACCGTAGAAACACTAATTCGTTCATCATGGGGACACCAATTCTACACATTCGTATTTTCTAGGGAGAAAGCTAGAGGAACTGCGGCAAAGATACTTGACATTTCTGTTTGTATAGATGACATTTTATGCACATGCCTAACGAAAAGAATTTGCTTTTTTCCAAACCCATTTTTACTGTAATTTTCTCAGTCTATTCCATACAAATTCCACACCAGTTTGCCCGGATATGACTGGATGAAACCGGGAATATCCGGTTTTGTTTTGGCTAACTCAATCCCAGATATTGCTACAGCCTCGGTATTTGTGTATTCCTGATATTATCAACGGACTTTATTGCATTGAATGTTTTTTATCAGGGAACATTTAATTTTCTGCTTAGAAAAACACTGATTGTTTCCACATGGAGACACCAGATCTACACATTCGTATTTTCTACGGAGAAAGCTAGAGAAACTGCGACAAACAAACATGATATTTCTGTTTGTATAGATGGCATTTTATGAACTTCCCTATCGAAACGACTTTGCTTTTCTCCAAAACCATTTCTACTGTGATTTTCTCGGTCCATTGCATACGAATTCCACACCACTTTCTCCAGATATGACTGGATGAAACTGGAAATATCCGGTTTTTTTTGGCTAACTCAATCCCAGATATGGATACAGCATCTGTGTTTGTGTTTTCTGGATATTATCAATGGACTTTACTGTCTTGAATATTTTTATCAGGGAACATTTTATTTTGAGCTTGGAAACACTAATTGGTTCATCATGGGGACACCAGCTCTACACATTCGTATTTTCTAGGGAGAAAGCTAGAGGAACTGCGGCAAACAAACTTGATATTTCTGTTTGTATAGATGACATTTTATGCACCTGCCTAACGAAAAAAATTTGCTTTTTTCCAAACCCATTTTTACTGTGATTTTCTCGTTCCATTGCATACGAATTCCACACCAGTTTGTCCGGATATGACTGGATGTAACCTGAAATATCCGGATTTCTTTTGGCTAACTCAATCCGAAATATTGCTACAGCCTCTGTGTTTGTGTTTTCTGGATATTATCGATGGACTTTATTGTTTTGAATTTTTTTATCAGGGAACATTTAATTTTGAACCGTAGAAACACTAATTATTTCATCATGGGGACACCAGCTCTACACATTCGTATTTTCTAGGGAGAAAGCTAGAGTAACTGCGGCAAACAAACATGATATTTCTGTTTGTATCGATGACATTTTATGCACTTGCGTAAGGAAAAGACTTTGCTATCTTCCAAAACCATTTTTACTGTGATTCTCTCAGACCACTGCATATGAATTCCACACTAGTTTGTACGGATATGACTGGATGAAACCGGAAATATACGGTTGTGTTTTGGCTATCTCAATCCCAGATATTGCTACTGCCTCTGTGTTTGTGTTTTCCGGATATTATCGATGGACTTTATTGTTTTGAATATTTTTATCGGGGAACATTTTATTTTGAGCTTGTTAAAACTAATTGGTTCATCATGGGGACACCAGCTCTACATATTTGTATTTTCTAGGGAGAAAGCTAGAGGAACTGCGGCAAACAAACATGATATTTCTGTTTGTATAGATGACATTTTATGCATTGCCTAACATAAAGACTTTGCTTTTCTCCAAAACCTTTTCTACTGTGATTTTCTCGGTCCATTGCATACGAATTCCACACCAGTTTGTCCAGATATGACTGGATGAAACCGGAAATACCCGTTTTTGTTTTGACTAACTCAATTACAGATATTGCTACAGCCTTTGTGTTTGTATTCCTGATATTATCCACGGACTTTATTGTTTTGAATGTTTTTATCAGGCAACATTTAATTTTGTTCTTGGAAACACTAATTGGTTCCAAATGGCGACACCAGCTCTACACAATCGTATTTTCTAGGGAGAAAGCTAGAGGATCTGCGGCAAACAAACATTATATTTCTGTTTGTATAGATGACATTTTATGCACTTGCCTAAAAAAAGACTTTGCTTTTCTCCAAAAGCATTTTTACTGTGATTTTCTGGGTCCATTGCATATGAATTCCACACTACATTGCCCAAATATGACTGGATGAAACCAGAAATATCCGGTTGTGCTTTCGCTAACTCAATCCGAAATATTGCTACAGCATCTGTGTTTTTGTTTTTTGGATATTATCGATGGAATTTATTGTTTTGAATATTTTTATCAGGGAACATTTAATTTTGTACCGTGGAAACATTAATTGGTTCATCATGGGCACACCAGCTCTACACATTCGTATTTTCTAGGGAGAAAGCTAAAAGAACAAACATGATATTTCTGTTTGTATAGATGAAATTTTATGCATTGCCTAATGTAAACACTTTGCTTTTCTCCAAAACCATTCTTAATGTGATTTTCTTGGTGCATAGCATATGAATTCCACCCAAGTTTGTCTGGAGATGACTGGATGAAACCGGGAATATCCGGTTCTGTTTTGGCTAACTCAATCTGAAATATTGCTACAGCCTCTGTGTTTGTGTATTCCTGATATTATCCACGGTCTTAATTGCATTGAATTTTTTTTATCAGGGAACATTTAATTTTGTTCTTGGAAACATGAATTGGTTCCACATGGAGACAACACCTCTACACATTCTTATTTTCTAGTGAGAAAGCTAGAGGTACTGCGGCAAACAAACATGATATTTCTGTTTGTATAGACGACATTTTATGCACTTGCCTAACGAAAAGACTTTACTTTTCTCCAAAATCGTTTTTACTGTGATTTTCTTGATACACTGCATACGAACTTGACACCAGTTTGTCCGCATATGACCAGATGGAACCAGAAATATCCGGTTGTGTTTTGGCTAAGTCAATCCGAAATATTGTGAAAGCCTCTGTGTTTGTGTTTTCTGGATATTATCTATGGACTTAATGTTTTGAATATTTTTATCAGGGAACATTTTATATTGAGCTTGGATACAGTAATTGGTTCGTCATGCGGACACAAGCTCTACACATTCGTATTTTCCAGGGAGAAAGCTAGAAAAACTGTGGCAAACAAACATGATATTTCTGTTTGCATAGATGACATTTTATGCATTGCCTCACGAAAAAACTTTGCTTTTCTCCAAAACCATTTTTACTGCAATTTTCTCGGTCCATTGCATACGGATTCCACACCAGTTTGTCCAGATATGACTGGATGAAACCGGAAATATCCGGTTTTGTTTTGGCTAACTCAATCCGAAATTTTGTGAAAGCCTCTGTGTATGTGCTTTTTAGATATTATCCATGGATTTTATTGTTTTTGAAGGACCCTTATGGGGGAGAGGGACAAGAAATTAGGCCTGGGCAAATATCAGGGGCTTCTTAAGAGGTTAGATGTTCCCCAGAGTCTAGCAGGCAGGACGTTCTCTGGGAAGGAAAAGTCAATCCCCTTCAGAGAACCTCTAGGCACGCCCAGAGCAGAAATGCCCCTCCCCTCCAGGAAACCTCTGGGCGCGCCCAGAGCAGAGCTGCCCCTCCCTTCGGAGGGTCTCTAGGCGCACACTTATGATGTCACTGCGACCGGCCAATCCTGTAACACCTCAGCACTCTCGCTTAGCACTCTCCCTCAGCATTCTCCGGTATGCTAATTGTCCCTCCGAACCAACCAATCCCGTGCCACCTCTGCATTTTATACCAGCACTCTCCACCAGCATTCTTCGCCAGCATTCTCCCATATGCTAACGGTCCCTCTGAACTGACCAATCCTATGCATGTGTTAGGAATATGCTAATTCGTTGCCTATATAACCTGTGTGAAACTGCCGCTCAGGGCTCCTCACTGCCTGAGGTGGGGGCCCGTTTGCGCAAACGTACAATAAATACCTCATGCTTTTTGCATCAGCTGGTTTGGAGTCTGGATTTTTGGGCGTCCTGTCGAGCAAGTGGGCATCTCTACTACTGAGAGGTCCAACATTTGGCGCCCAACGTGGGGCTTGAGGTCGCCCTCAGACCCATTCTCTGCGGACCAGTTGGAGGTATAATTAAGTGTTTTCTGTCTGTTGTTGTCTTCGTCTTGAGTATTCTGACTGGAGTATTCTGACTGGCCAGTATCTGACCTGACTCTGTGGGACCAGTGGGGGAGGCAGGCGTGCCCAGCAACCCCTGGTCCGTTCCTCGGAGGAAGCTCCGGGTTTGAGGGGAAACCCTCGGTCCGTTCCCCCGGGTCACGCTCCCGGGGTGGTCTGGAGGTGGGTCGGAGACCAAGTCTCCCTCCTTCCTGGGGAGGGCTGGTCAGGCAGCCGCTCCCAAAAATAGCACAATAGCGTTCGATTTGTCCTAGCCATGCGGTTTGTCTTGTTTACTGTATGTGTCTGTGTATTGGCTATTCTTTTTGTTTGGGCTGAAATCTTTGCACCCATGGGTCAACAAATAACCACCCCTTTAAGTCTCACTCTAGATCACTGGAAGGACGTTCGAGAACACGCGCGCCACCTCTCAGTGGAGGTTAAAAGAAAACGATGGGCAAAATTCTGTTCCTCAGAGTAGCCGGCCTTCGAGGTCGGCTGGCCAAGGAACGGCACTTTTAACCTCGATATTATTTTACAGATTAAGGCGCGAGTCTTTCAGCCAGCCCACCTGGGATGATTGTCAGCAGCTTTTGCAGACCCTCCTCACTATTGAGGAAAAGCAGCGTGTCTACCTTGAGGCACGGAAAAACGTCCCTGGAGCAGATGGCCGACCGACCCTACTGCCAAACGAAATCGAGGAGGCGTTTCCCTCAACCCGTCCTGATTGGGACTACACCACCGTTACTGGTAGGGAGCGACTTCGTCTTTACCGCCAGATTCTCCTTGCGGGTCTCAGAGGGGCTGGAAAGCGCCCCACCAATTTGGCCAAGGTACGTGCAGTAGTGCAGGGGGCTGAGGAAACGCCGGCAGGCTTCCTAAAAAGATTAATGGAAGCCTACCGTATGTACACCCCGTTTGACCCCCTGGCAGAGGACCGGCAGGGAGATGTAATCATGTCCTTTATAGGACAGTTTGCGCCGGACATCCGCAATAAATTGCAGCGGCTAGAGGGGCTTCAGGGGTATACCATACAAGATTTAATAAAGGAGGCAAAAAAAATTTACAACAAAAGGGAGACCCGAGAGGAGAAGGAGGAAAGGATCCACAAGGAGCAGGAGGAAAGGAAAGACAAAAGAGATAAAAGACGTAATCGAGAGCTTAGTAAAATTTTGGCCACCGTAGTGCAGGATATAAAAAGAAGTAGACCAGGACAGAATAGGGACTTGGGAGACAAACGAAAGCCTCGGGTAAAAAGAGATCAATGTGCCTATTGTAAAGAAAGAGGACACTGGGTCAAAGACTGCCCGAAGAAAACACAGGGACCAAAGAAGAGACCAGTTCCAATCCTGTCCCTGGAAGAAGACGACTAGGTGAGTCAGGGCCAGGAGCCCCCCCCCTGAGCCCAGGATAACCCTTCAAGTGGGGGGCAGACCGGTAACCTTCCTGATTGACACGGGAGCCCAGCACTCGGTACTGACTTCAGAAAAAGGGCCTTTAAGCTCCAAGACTTCCTGGGTTCAGGGGGCAACTGGAGGGAAGTTATATCGCTGGACAACCAATCGAGAGGTCCAGTTGAGTACAGGACTTGTGACACACTCGTTCTTACTAGTGCCAGACTGCCTCTACCCCCTCCTGGGCAGGGACCTACTCTCGAAGGTAGGAGCCCAAATTCACTTCCATGAGAAAGGAGCTACCATCACAGACTCAGGAGGGCGGCCCCTCCAGGTATTAACACTACGCTTGGAGGACGAACACCGATTATTCGAGAGGCCCTCGTCCACCATGGCTCCCCTGGACCCCAAGTGGCTCACAGATTTTCCTCAGGCCTGGGCAGAGACTGCGGGAATAGGGTTGGCCGTCAACCGGCCTCCCTTGATCATAGATCTGAAGCCCACGGCCATTCCCGTGTCAGTTCGTCAATATCCGATGGGCAAGGAAGCTAAGGAAGGTATCCGGCCACATATCCAGAGACTGTTACACCTAGGCATTTTAAAACCTTGTCGTTCACCTTGGAGCACCCTCCTACTACCAGTAAAGAAGCCTGGTACGGGTGACTACTGCCCGGTACAGGACTTGCGGGAGGTTAACAGGAGAACGGAGGATATGCATCCCACAGTGCCCAACCCCTACAATCTGCTAAGTACCTAGCCTCCGACCCACGTATGGTACACTGTGTTAGATCTAAAAGGTGCATTCTTTTGTTTAAGACTGAGCCCTCAGAGCCAATCCATCTTTGCTTTTGAGTGGAAAGACCCAGAGACCGGGTTTTCAGGACAACTCACCTGGACAAGGTTGCCCCAAGGATTTAAAAACTCGCCTACCTTGTTTGATGAAGCTCTGCACCTAGATTTGGCCGACTTCCGAGTCAACCATCCAGACCTGGTCCTCCTGCAATATGTGGACGACTTCCTCCTTGCCGCTGAAACTGAGCAGGACTGCCTAAAAGGTACCGGGGCCCTGCTACAGAGACTGGGGGAATTGGGCTATCGAGCCTCCGCAAAAAAGGCCCTATTGTCAGCCCCAGCCCTGAGCCTCCCTGATATGACCAAGCCCTTCACATTATACGTGGATGAGAACAAGGGAGTGGCGAAGGGAGTGCTAACACAAATGCTTGGACCCTGAAAAAAGCCGGTGGCATACTTTTCAAAAAAACTAGACAATGTAGCGGCCGGCTGGCCTCCGTGCCTCCGCATGATAGCGGCCGTGGCAGTTCTGGTGAAAGACTCGGATAAATTGACTCTAGGCCAACCTCTCACCATAGTGGCACCTCATGCTGTGGAGACAGTTATCCGCCAGCCACCAGATCGGTGGCTCTCAAATGCTCGGATAACTCATTACCAGACTATGTTATTAAACTCAGAGCGGGTCTGGTTTGGGACTGCCACCTCTTTAAACCCGGCCACCCTGCTCCCGGAACTGGGGCCCCAGGCCCAGGTAATCCATAACTGTCACCAAATCCTGGCTGAGGCCCACGGCACCCGAAAAGACCTAACCGACCAGCCTCTGCCGGATGCCGAAATGACCTGGTTCACGGATGGGAGCAGCTTTCTACAGAACGGTGAGCGGAGGGCTGGGGCAGCGGTGGTGGATGGAAAAACTGTTATCTGGTCAAGTGCCTTAAAGCCTGGAACTTCTGCTCAAAAAGCCGAGCTCATAGCCTTAACTCAAGCTTTAAAACTGGCACAAGACAAAAAGGTCAACATTTACACAGACAGTCGGTATGCATTCGCCACTGCCCATGTACATGGGGAGATATACCGGCTAAGGGGCCTCTTAACCTCGGCAGGCAAGAACATTAAAAATAAGCAGGAAATCCTAGATCTTCTACAGGCCCTGTTCCTGCCCAAAATGTTGAGTATAACTCATTGCCCCGGGCACCAACGAGGAGACGACCCCGTAGCAAGGGGAAACAGGATGGCAGACGAGGCCGCTAGGGCGGCAGCCCTGAGCCAACAGGTGCTCCCGTTAAAGACAATTGAGCCCACCCAAGTATCGAGGGAACCACCTTTCCTCTATTCGGACCAAGACTTAGATACGATTCAGCGGCTCGGTGCAGAGTATGATGAACAAATAAGGGTTTGGAGGCTCGGAGAGAAAATAGTCTTGCCACAGCAATTGGCTAAAGAAATAATTACCAGCCTCCATCAATGGACTCATTTGGGACACAAAAAGCTAAAAGCAGCCTTACAGGAAGATAGGCAGTCTTATTACATCCCCGGACTTGACTCTTTAGTCCAGCAGGTGACTGAATCCTGTGTTCCGTGTGCCAAGGTAAATGCCAGACACCTCAAGCTCCCGGAGGGAACTAGGGTAAGAGGAGACCGACCAGGAATCAACTGGGAGGTCGATTTCACTGAGATAAGGCCGGGCAGTTATGGGAATAAGTATCTTCTAGTTTTTGTAGACACCTTCTCCGGATGGACTGAGGCATTCCCCACAAAACGGGAAACCGCCCAGGTGGTCGTCAAGAAGATCATAGAGGAGATCTTCCCCCGGTTCGGCTTGCCTAAGGTAATCGGGTCCGACAATGGCCCAGCGTTTGTCTCCCAGGTAAGTCAGTTGGTGGCCAAAGCATTAGGCATAAATTGGAAATTACAATGTGCCTATATACCCCAAAGTTCAGGACAGGTAAAAAGGATGAACAGAACAATTAAAGAGACCCTGACCAAATTAGCGTTGGAGACTGGCATTAAAGACTGGGTCCAACTCCTCCCTATGGTGTTGTTCCGGGTCCGAAACACGCCCTCTCATTGCGGGCTGACACCATACGAAATCCTTTATGGAGGGCCCCCACCAGTAGCAGGCTTGCTTGACCTTGCCAGTGACTCCGTTGCCGATGCCCCTAAGTTACAGGCCCGGTTGAGAGCGCTCCAGATCATCCAGAACCAGGTCTGGAAACCTCTTGCAGCAGCCTACCAACCCAAGATGACAACTATCCCACATCCTTTCCAAATCGGTGATGCCATGTATGTCCGAAAACACCAATCTAAGACTCTAGAGCCCCGGTGGAAAGGCCCTTTCACTGTGCTGTTTACAACTCCCACCGCTCTCAAGGTCGACGGAATCGCTGCTTGGGTCCACGCCTCACACGTGAAGCGAGCACCACCTCCCCAGGGCCCCGAGGATCCGGATAGACCAGCCAAATGGAAGCTCCAGCGCACTCAGAACCCACTCAAGCTAAGACTTTCAAAAACTGTTTAATATTTGTGATGTTCCTGGCCTTTCCCCATTGTTTTTCCAATCCCCATGCTCCACAATTGTTAACGTGGAAAGTAATTTCCTCCACAGGACGGGTGGCCTGGTCTGCTAGTGGGTTACATACCCCCGGGGCATGGTGGCCCACCTTATACCCAGACGTATGTCAACTGGTTACTGGGTTAGATACCTGGGATGTACCTGACCAGGATAATTTGACAAAAATCCCTGAAAATAGTCTTAACTATTGGGGCGTGTATGGCTCCCAGTCCCCAGTCAGTGGGACCCAACCCAGTCCAGCAAGAACAGAGTTCCCTCCCTCCAGTGAGGCAGGCTCTCCCCAGGCCACCCCTCTTGCCAGCCACCCTTTCGCCTAGCTTGGCAAGTTTAACTCCAAAGGCTTCAAGCCCCCGTACAACCGGACAGCGGCTGTTTAACCTTTTGACAGGGGCCTTTCTGGCCCTCAACCAGACCAATCTGGAGCTGACCGAGTCCTGTTGGCTATGCCTAGCCCCAGGTCCACCTTATTACGAGGGCCTCGCGGTCCCCAGGACCTGGAATGGCACTACAAAGGCAAATAATTGCCTCTTGCCCCTTTGGGCGCGTCTCACTCTTACAGAGGTGTCGGGACAAGGTACTTGTGTAGAAAATCCTCCCTTGTCCCACCGACACTTGTGCAATGTCACCCACAATGTTACTATACGAGACGGCTCATGTATTCTTAACAGGTTGCTCCAGTTTATCCGCGAGAGGCTTTTCCTTATCCAAACCCGGGTGCTGACTCAACAGTACCAGTGTCAAGCTTCAAAGACCTCCGAGGTCCAATAGATTTTAGGATTAAAATCTGTGCAAAAAGAAAAGGAGGGAATGAAGGACCCTTATGGGGGAGAGGGACAAGAAATTAGGCCTGGGCAAATATCAGGGGCTTCTTAAGAGGTTAGATGTTCCCCAGAGTCTAGCAGGCAGGACGTTCTCTGGGAAGGAAAAGTCAATCCCCTTCAGAGAACTTCTAGGCACGCCCAGAGCAGAAATGCCCCTCCCCTCCAGGAAACCTCTGGGCGCGCCCAGAGCAGAGCTGCCCCTCCCTTCGGAGGGTCTCTAGGCGCACACTTATGATGTCACTGCGACCGGCCAATCCTGTAACACCTCAGCACTCTCGCTTAGCACTCTCCCTCAGCATTCTCCGGTATGCTAATTGTCCCTCCGAACCAACCAATCCCGTGCCACCTCTGCATTTTATACCAGCACTCTCCACCAGCATTCTTCGCCAGCATTCTCCCATATGCTAACGGTCCCTCTGAACTGACCAATCCTATGCATGCGTTAGGAATATGCTAATTCGTTGCCTATATAACCTGTGTGAAACTGCCGCTCAGGGCTCCTCACTGCCTGAGGTGGGGGCCCGTTTGCGCAAACGTACAATAAATACCTCATGCTTTTTGCATCAGCTGGTTTGGAGTCTGGATTTTTGGGCGTCCTCTCGAGCAAGTGGGCATCTCTACTACTGAGAGGTCCAACATTTTGAATATTTTGATCAGGGAACATTTTAGTTTGTACCGTTGAAACATTAATTGCTTCATCATGGGGACACCAGCTCTACACATTCGTATTTTCTAGGGAGAAAGCTAGAGAAACTGCGGCAAACAAACATGATATTTCTGTTTGTATAGATGACATTTTATGCACTAGCCTAAGAAAAAGACTTTGCTTTTCTCCAAAACCATTTTTACTGTGATTTTCTCGGTCCATTGCATACGAATCCCACACCACTTTGTCAGGATATCACTGGATGAAACCGGAAATATCCGGTTTTGTTATGGCTAACTCAATCCCAGATATCGCTACAGCCTCTGTGTTTGTGTTTTCAGGATATTATAAATGGACATATTGTTTTGAATGTTTTTGTCAGGGAACCTTTAATTTTGTACCGTTGAAACACTAATTGGTTCATCATGGGGACACCAGCTCTACACATTCGTATTTTCTTGGGAGACAGCTAGAGGAACTGCGGCAAACAAACGTGATATTTCTGTTTGCATCGATGACATTTTATGCACTTGCCTAACGAAAAGAATTTGCTTTTCTCCAAAACCATTTTTATTGTGATTTTCTCGGTCCATTGCATACGAATTCCACACCAGTTTCTCCAGATATGACTGGATGAAACCGGAAATATCCGATTTTGTTTTAGCTAACTCAATCCCACATATTGCTACAGCCTCTGTGTTTGTGTTTTCCGGGTATTATCAATGGACTATATTTTTCTGAATGTTTTTTATCAGGGAACATTTTATTTTGTGCTTGGAAACACTATTTGGTTCACATGGAGACACCAGCTCTACATACTCGTATTTTCCAGGGAGAAAGCTAGAGGAACTGCGACAAACAAACATGATATTTCAGTTTGTATCGATGACATTTTATGCACTTGCCTAACGAAAAGACTTTGCTTTTCTCCAAAACCATTTTTACTCTTTTTTCTCGGTCCATTGCATATGAATTCCAAACCACTTTGTCTGGATATGATTGGATGAAACCAGAAATATCAGGTGGTGTTTTGCGAACTCAACCCAAAATATTGTGAAAGCCTCTATGTTTGCGTTTTCTGGATATTATATATGGACTTATTGTTTTGAATGTTTTTATCAGGGTGAAGGACCCTTATGGGGGAGAGGGACAAGAAACTAGGCCTGGGCAGATATCAGGGGCTTCTTAAGAGGTTAGATGTTCCCCAGGGTCCAGCGGGTACGTTCTCTGGGAAGGAAAAGTCTATCCCCTTTAGAGAACCTCTAGGCATGCCCAGAGCAGAGCTGCCACTCCCCTTCGGAGAGTCTCAGTACTCTCCTCAGCATTCTCCTCAGCTGGTTCCCTCAGCATTCTCCTCAGCATTCTCTTCAGCTGGTTCCCTCAGCACTCTCCTCAGCATTCTCCTCAGCTGGTTTCCTCAGCACTCTCCTCAGCACTCTCCGGTATGCTAATTGTCCCTCCGAACCGGCCAATCCCATATGCTAATTTGTTGACTATATAACCTATGTGAAACTGCCGCTCAGGGCTCCTCACCGCCTTAGGTGGGGGCCCGTTTGCGCAAACGTACAATAAATACCTCATGCTTTTTGCATCAACTGGTCTGGAGTCTGGATTTTTGGGCGTCCTCTCGAGCAAGTGGGCATCTCTACAACTGAGAGGTCTAACATTTTGGCACCCAACGTGGGGCTCGAGGTCGCCCTCAGACCCATTCTCTGCAGGACCAGTTGGAGGTATAATTAAGTGTTTTCTGTTTGTTGTTCTTCGTCTTGAGTGTTCTGACTGGCCAGTACCCAGTACCTGACTCTGTGAGACCAGTGGGGGAGGCAGGCGTGCCCAGCAACCCCTGGTCCGGACCGGTAGGGGAAACCCTCGGTCCGTTCCCCCGGAAGACGCCCCCGGGGTGGTCTGGAGGTGGGTCGGAGACCAAGTCTCCCTCCTTCCCGGGGAGGGCTGGTCAGGCAGCCGCTCCCAAAACTAGCGCAATAGCGTTCGATTTGTCCTATCTGGTGCCATGTGGCTTGTCTTGTTTGTTTTATGTGTCTGTGCATTGGCTGTTCTTTTTGTTTGGGCTGAAATCCTTGCACACATGGGTCAGCAAATAACCACCCCTTTAAGTCTCACTCTAGATCACTGGAAGGACGTTTGAGAACGCAAGCGCCACCTCTCAGTGGAGATTAAAAGGGAACAATGGGCAAAATTCTGTTCCTCAGAGTGGCCGGCCTTCGAGGTCGGCTGGCCAAGGAACGGCACTTTTAACCTCGATATTATTTTACAGATTAAGGTGCGGGTCTTTCAGCCAGGATCCAATGGACACCCTGATCAGGTGCCCTACATTACTACGTGGGAGGATCTTTCACGTAATCCCCCTCCCTGGGTAGAACCCTTCTCCTTCCCGATGGAGCCCATACGGACCCCGTTACCCCCTGCTCCTATCCCGGTTGTGCCAACCTCCTCCCTATACCCTCTGAAGGAGATTCGAGATCCAAAACCTGACAAGCCACCGGTTCTTCCGGCTGATCAGGACTTTCTGCTCTTTGACTCTCCCCCACCCTATCTTCCCGGCCAGCCTGCTCCCCCGCAGGAACTCCCACAACAATCAAAGCGGGTTGTGCAACCTTCTGCACCATCCCCTGATTCCACGAGGGCAGGGGAAGAAGTCTCAGCGCCTTCCCCGCCCTCCAGCCGCCTGCGCCTCCGTCGGGGGCAGGCAGGGGGCTCGGGAAGTGTCTGGACTTCGCAGGCTTTTCCTCCTCGCTCGGTGGCTGGCCAGATGCAGTACTGGCCATTTTCTGCTTCCGATCTTTACAATTGGAAAACCCATAACCCCTCTTTCTCTCAGGACCCCCAGGCTCTGACTGGGCTGATTGAGTCAATTTTATTGACTCATCAGCCCACCTGGGATGATTGTCAGCAGCTTTTGCAGACCCTCCTCACTATTGAGGAAAAGCAGCGTGTCTACCTTGAGGCACGGAAAAACGTCCCTGGAGCAGATGGCCGACCGACCCTACTGCCAAACGAAATCGAGGAGGCGTTTCCCTCAACCCGTCCTGATTGGGACTACACCACCGTTGCTGGTAGGGAGTGACTTTGTCTTTACCACCAGATTCTCCTTGCGGGTCTCAGGGGGGCTGGAAAGCGCCCCACCAATTTGGCCAAGGTACGTGCAATAGTGCAGGGGGCTGAGGAAACGCCGGCAGGCTTCCTAGAAAGATTAATGGAAGCCTACCGTACTATACAAGATTTAATGAAGGAGGCAGAAATGATTTACAACAAAAGGGAGATCCGAGAGGAGAAGGAGGAAAGAATCCGCAAGGAGCAGGAGGAAAGGGAAGACAAAAGAGACAAAAGACGTAATCAAGAGCTTAGTAGAATTTTGGCAACCGTAGTGCAGGATACAGAAAGGAGTAGACCAGGACAGAATAGGGACTTGGGAGACAAACGAAAGCCTCGGGTGGAAAGAGATCAATGTGCCTATTGTAAAGAAAGAGGACACTGGGTCAAAGACTGCCCGAAGAAAACACAGGGACCAAAGAGGAGACCAGTTCCAATCCTGTCCCTGGAAGAAGACGACTAGGTGAGTCAGGGCCAGGAGCCCCCCCCTGAGCCCAGGATAACCCTTGAAGTGGGGGGCAGACCGGTAACCTTCCTGATTGACACGGGAGCCCAGCACTCGGTACTGACTTCAGAAAAAGGGCCTTTAAGCTCCAAGACTTCCTGGGTTCAGGGGGCAACTGGAGGGAAGTTATATCGCTGGACAACCAATCGAGAGGTCCAGTTAAGTACAGGACTTGTGACACACTCGTTCTTACTAGTGCCAGACTGCCCCTACCCCCTCCTGGGCAGGGACCTACTCTCGAAGGTAGGAGCCCAAATTCACTTCCATGAGAAAGGAGCTACCATCACAGACTCAGGAGGGCGGCCCCTCCAGGTATTAACACTACGCTTGGAGGACGAACACCGATTATTCGAGAGGCCCTCGTCCACCATGGCTCCCCTGGACCCCAAGTGGCTCACAGATTTTCCTCAGGCCTGGGCAGAGACTGCGGGAATAGGGTTGGCCGTCAACCGGCCTCCCTTGATCATAGATCTGAAGCCCACGGCCATTCCCGTGTCAGTTCGTCAATATCCGATGGGTAAGGAAGCTAAGGAAGGTATCCAGCCACATATCCAGAGACTGTTACACCTAGGCATTTTAAAACCTTGTCGTTCACCTTGGAACACCCCCCTACTACCAGTAAAGAAGCCTGGTACGGGTGACTACCGCCCGGTACAGGACTTGCGGGAGGTTAACAGGAGAACGGAGGATATGCATCCCACAGTGCCCAACCCCTACAATCTGCTAAGTACCTTGCCTCCGACCCACGTATGGTACACTGTGTTAGATCTAAAAGATGCATTCTTTTGTTTAAGACTGAGCCCTCAGAGCCAATCCATCTTTGCTTTTGAGTGGAAAGACCCAGAGACCGGGTTTTCAGGACAACTCACCTGGACAAGGTTGCCCCAAGGATTTAAAAACTCGCCTACCTTGTTTGACGAAGCTCTGCACGTAGATTTGGCCGACTTCCGAGTCAACCATCCGGACCTGGTCCTCCTGCAATATGTGGACGACCTCCTTGCCGCTGAAACTGAGCAGGACTGCCTAAAAGGTACCGGGGCCCTGCTACAGAGACTGGGGGAATTGGGCTATCGAGCCTCCGCGAAAAAGGCCCAAATATGTCAGAAACAGGTGGCCTACCTAGGCTACCTCCTAGAAGGAGGGCAACGGTGGCTGACAGAGAGCCGAAAAAGGGTGGTTGCTCTAATTCCACCCCCCACCGATGCCAGAAAGATGCGGGAATTCCTCGGGAGTGCGGGATTCTGCCGCCTTTGGATTCCTGGGTTTGCGGAGCTGGCAGCCCCATTGTACCCCCTCACGAAGTCCAATGCTCCCTTTCAATGGAGAGAAGAGCAACAGCGGGCGTTTGACAACATAAAAAGGCCCTATTGTCAGCCCCAGCCCTGAGCCTCCCTGATATGACCAAGCCCTTCACATTATACGTGGATGAGAACAAGGGAGTGGCGAAGGGAGTGCTAACACAAATGCTTGGACCCTGGAAAAAGCCGGTGGCATACTTTTCAAAAAAGCTAGACAATGTAGCGGCCGGCTGGCCTCCGTGCCTCCGCATGATAGTGGCCGTGGCAGTTCTGGTGAAAGACTCGGATAAATTGACTCTAGGCCAACCTCTCACCATAGTGGCACCTCATGCTGTGGAGACAGTTATCCGCCAGCCACCAGATCGGTGGCTCTCAAATGCTCGGATAACTCATTACCAGACAATGTTATTAAACTCAGAGCGGGTCCGGTTTGGGACTGCCACCTCTTTAAACCCGGCCACCCTGCTCCCGGAACTGGGGCCCCAGGCCCAGGTAATCCATAACTGTCACCAAATCCTGGCTGAGGCCCACGGCACCCGAAAAGACCTAACCGACCAGCCTCTGCCGGATGCCGAAATGACCTGGTTCACGGATGGGAGCAGCTTTCTACAGAACGGTGAGCGGAGGGCTGGGGCAGCGGTGGTGGATGGAAAAACTGTTATCTGGTCAAGTGCCTTAAAGCCTGGAACTTCTGCTCAAAAAGCCGAGCTCATAGCCTTAACTCAAGCTTTAAAACTGGCACAAGACAAAAAGGTCAACATTTACACAGACAGTCGGTATGCTTTCGCCACTGCCCATGTACATGGGGAGATATACCGGCTAAGGGGCCTCTTAACCTCAGCAGGCAAGGACATTAAAAATAAGCAGGAAATCCTAGATCTTCTACAGGCCCTGTTCCTGCCCAAAATGTTGAGTATAACTCATTGCCCCGGGCACCAACGAGGAGACGACCCCGTAGCAAGGGGAAACAGGATGGCAGACGAGGCCGCTAGGGCGGCAGCCCTGAGCCAACAGGTGCTCCCGTTAAAGACAATTGAGCCCACCCAAGTATCGAGGGAACCACCTTTCCTCTATTCGGACCAAGACTTAGATACGATTCAGCGGCTCGGTGCAGAGTATGATGAACAAATAAGGGTTTGGAGGCTCGGAGAGAAAATAGTCCTGCCACACCAATTGGCTAAAGAAATAATTACCAGCCTCCATCAATGGACTCATTTGGGACACAAAAAGCTAAAAGCAGCCTTACAGGAAGATAGGCAGTCTTATTACATCCCCGGACTTGACTCTTTAGTCCAGCAGGTGACTGAATCCTGTGTTCCGTGTGCCAAGGTAAATGCCAGACACCTCAAGCTCCTGGAGGGAGCTAGGGTAAGAGGAGACCGACCAGGAATCAACTGGGAGGTCGATTTCACTGAGATAAGGCCGGGCAGTTATGGGAATAAGTATCTTCTAGTTTTTGTAGACACCTTCTCCGGATGGACTGAGGCATTCCCCACAAAACGGGAAACCGCCCAGGTGGTCGTCAAGAAGATCATAGAGGAGATCTTCCCCCGGTTCGGCTTGCCTAAGGTAATCGGGTCCGACAATGGCCCAGCGTTTGTCTCCCAGGTAAGTCAGTTGGTGGCCAAAGCATTAGGCATAAATTGGAAATTGCACTGTGCCTATAGACCCCAAAGTTCAGGACAGGTAGATAGAATGAACAGAATAATTAAAGAGACTTTGACCAAATTAGCGTTGGAGACTGGTGTTAAAGACTGGGTCCAACTCCTCCCTATGGTGTTGTTCCGGGTCCGAAACACGCCCTCTCATTGCGGGCTGACACCATATGAAATCCTTTATGGAGGGCCCCCACCAGTAGCAGGCTTGCTTGACCTTGCCAGTGACTCCGTTGCCGATGCCCCTAAGTTACAGGCCCGGTTGAGAGCGCTCCAGATCATCCAGAACCAGGTCTGGAAACCTCTTGCAGCAGCCTACCAACACAAGACGACAACCATCCCACATCCTTTCCAAATCGGTGATGCTGTGTATGTCCGAAGGCACCAATCTAAGACTCTAGAGCCCCGGTGGAAAGGCCCCTTCACTGTGCTGTTGACAACTCCCACCGCTCTCAAGGTCGACGGAATCGCTGCTTGGGTCCACGCCTCACACGTGAAGCGAGCACCACCTCCCCAGGGCCCCGAGGATCCGGATAGACCAGCCAAATGGAAGCTCCAGCGCACTCAGAACCCACTCAAGCTAAGACTTTCAAAAACTGTTTAATATTTATGATGTTCCTGGCCTTTCCCCATTGTTTTTCCAATCCCCATGCTCCGCAATTGTTAACGTGAAACCTAACCCAGTCCAGCAAGAACAGAGTTTCCTCCCTCCAGTGAGGTAGGTTCTCCCCAGGCCGGTCCAATAGATTTTAGGATTAAAATCTTTGCAAAAAGAAAAGGAGGGAATGAAGGACCCTTATGGGGGAGAGGGACAAGAAACTAGGCCTGGGCAGATATCAGGGGCTTCTTAAGAGGTTAGATGTTCCCCAGGGTCCAGCGGGCACGTTCTCTGGGAAGGAAAAGTCTATCCCCTTTAGAGAACCTCTAGGCATGCCCAGAGCAGAGCTGCCACTCCCCTTCGGAGAGTCTCAGTACTCTCCTCAGCATTCTCCTCAGCTGGTTCCCTCAGCATTCTCCTCAGCATTCTCTTCAGCTGGTTCCCTCAGCACTCTCCTCAGCATTCTCCTCAGCTGGTTCCCTCAGCACTCTCCTCAGCACTCTCCGGTATGCTAATTGTCCCTCCGAACCGGCCAATCCCATATGCTAATTTGTTGACTATATAACCTGTGTGAAACTGCCGCTCAGGGCTCCTCACCGCCTTAGGTGGGGGCCCGTTTGCGCAAACGTACAATAAATACCTCATGCTTTTTGCATCAACTGGTCTGGAGTCTGGATTTTTGGGCGTCCTCTCGAGCAAGTGGGCATCTCTACAACTGAGAGGTCCAACAAGGGAACATTTAATTTTGTATCCTAGAAACACTAATTGGTTCCACATGTGGACACCAGCTCTACATATTCATATTTTCTAAGTGGAAAGCTAGAGGAACTGCGGTAAAAAAACATGATATTTCTGGTTGTCTAGATGACATTTTATGCACTTGCCTAATGAAAAGACTTTGCTTTTCTCCAAAACCATTTTTACTATGATTTTCTCGGTCCATTGCATACGAATTCCACACCATTTTGTCCGGATATGACTGGATGAAACCAGAAATATCCGGTTGTGATTTGGTTAACTAAATCCCAGATATTGCTACAGCATCTGTGTTTGTGTATTCCTGATATTATCCACGGACTATATTTTTTGAATGTTTTTTCAGGGAATATTTAATTTTGTGCTTGGAGACACTAATTGTTTCCACATGAGGACACGAGCTCCACATATTTCTATTTTCTTGGGAGAAAGCTAGAGGAACTGCGGTAAAAAAACATGATATTTCTGTTTGTCTAGATGGCATTTTATGCACTTGCCTAATGAAAAGACTTTGCTTTTCCCAAAAACAGTTTATTGTGATCTTCTTCGGAACATTGCATTCGAATTCCACACCAGATTTTCCACATATGACTGGATAAAACCAGAAATATCCGGTTGTGTTTTGGCTAACTCAATCCGAAATATTGTGAAAGACTCTGTGTTTGTGTTTTCCTGATATTATCGATGGACTTATTGTTTTGAATGTTTTTATCAGGGAACATTTAATTTTGAACCGTAGAAACAATAATGGTCTCATAATAGGAACAACAGCTCTACACATTCTTCTTTTCTAGGGAGAAAGCTAGAGGAACTGCGGCAAACAAACATGATATTTCTGTTTGTATCGATGGCATTTTATGAACTTGCCTAACGTAAAGACTTTCCTTTTCTCCAAAACCATTTTTACTGTGATTTTCTCGGTCCATTGCATACGAATTCCACACCAGTTTGTCCGGATATGACTGGATGGATCCGGAAATATCCGGTTCTGTTTTGGCTAACTCAGTCCCAGATATTGCTACAGCCTCTGTGTTTGTGTTTTCTGGATATTATCAACGGACTTTATTGTTTTCAATGTTTTTTATCGGGGGACATTTTATTTGAGCTTGCATACAGTAATTGGTTCCACATGGAGATCCCAGCTCTACATATTTGTATTTTCTAGGGAGAAAGCTAGATGAAATGAGGAAGACAAACATGGTATTTCTATTTGTATAGATGACATTTTATTCACTTGCCTAAAGAAAAGACTTTGCTTTTCTCCAAAACCTTTTTACTTTGATTTTCTCGGTCCATTGCATATGAACTCCCCTCCAGTTTGTCCGGATATGACTGGATGAAACCGGAAATATCCAGTTTTTTTTTTTTGCTAACTAAATACAAGATATTGCTACAGTTCTGTGTTTGTTTATTCTGGATATTAACAAAGCACTTTATTGTTTTGAATGTTTTTTATAAGGGAACATTTTATTTTGAGCTTGGATAGAGTAATTGGTTCCACATGGAGACACCAGCTCAACATATTCGTATGTTCTAGGGAGAAAGCTAGATGAACTGCGGCAAAAAACATGAAACTTCTGTTTGTATAGATGACAGTTTATGCACTTGCCTAATGAAAAGACTTGTTTTTCCCAAAACGCATTTTTACTGTGATTTTCTCGGTCCATTGCATACGAATTCCACACCTGTGGGCTATTCGCAGTGCCGCCTAGGCAGCCTCCTAGAGCCAGGGGTCTGGCAGGCTCCGGGGGCAAATGGACTACGGAAGCCGAGAGGGGCCCGTCTGCGCCAAAACCCAAACAGCGCTGCGGCCTCCGGGGAGGGACACAGGGGACACAAGTGGCTGTGTGGCTTGCAGTGCCCGACCAGAGGGATGCAGGGAAGGTGGGAGGGAGGGAGGCTGGCTGCTGAGGCGCAGCCGCCACCAGCCCTTCAGGGAACTGAAGTGGAGGCTTGGGCAGTGGGGGCTGCCCACTTCGACATCCCGTTCCCTGGGGCTGCAGCGGGGCTGCAGGGTTCGGTGTGCCTGCGGGCCTTGGGGGCTTCTTGCCTGTGGGCGGGGCTTCCACGCACAAGATGGCACCTCATCGCGCCCCAAGGGTGGTGGCAGGAACCCAGCAGGTGCTAGGGGACGCAAGAGGGCTAGGCCCCACGGGCCTTTAGGCAACACTGGAGGGCCCGCGGGCATATCGGTCCACCCTCGGGACGCCCTGCTGGGACAGCCCATGCCCGAGCTCAATTCATAGCCCTTGGACCGCCCCAGTGGGCTTCAGGAGTGGGTGTGTGCCAGCAGCAGACCTCCCCACTCACCCACCGTGCATCGGACCGACCCGACAAGCCCCCGGGGTGGGCAAGGCTTCCTGGGGGGCCTATTTGCAACCCGGGGTGGCGCGGGGCAGTCCGTGTGTGCGGCCCGGTGACACCCGCAGGTGTGTGTGCTCCCATATGGCCGGCCGCTGCGGCTAGCCAGCACCTGGGGGCTGTTGGCAGCGCCGCCTGGGCAGCCTCCGGCCCAAGGGTGGTGGCGGGAACCCAGCAGGTGCTGGGGGATGCAAGAGGGCTAGGCCCCCGGGCCTTTAGGCGACGCTGGAGGGCCCGCGGGCGTATCGGTCCACCCTCGGGAGGCCCTGCTGGGACAGCCCATGCCCGAGCTCAAGCTCATAGCCCTTGGACCGTCCCCCAGTGGGCTTCAGGAGTGGGTGTGTGCCAGCAGCAGCCCCCCCCACTCACCCACCGTGCATCGGGCCCACCTGACAAGCCCCTAGGGCGGGCGGTCTTCCCGGGGGCCTATTTGCAACCTGGGGAGCCGAGGGGCAGTCCGTGTGTGCGGCCCGGGGACACCCGCAGGTGTGTGTGCTCCCATATGGCTGGCCGCTGCGGCTAGCCAGCACCTGGGGGCTGTTGGCAGCGCCGCCTGGGCAGCCTCCTAGAGCCAGGGGTCTGGCAGGCTCCGGGGGCAAATGGACTACAGAAGCGAGAGGGGCCCATCCGTGCCAAAACCCAAACCGCGCTGCGGCCTCCAGGGAGGGACACAGGGGACACAAGTGGCTGTGTGGCTTGCAGTGCCCGACCAGAGGGAGGCAGGGAAGGAGGGAGGGAGGGAGGCTGGCTGCTGAAGCGCAGCCGCCACCAGCCCTTCGGGGAACTGGCAGCGGAGGCTTGGGCAGTGGGGGCTGCCCACTCAGACATCCCGTTCCCTGGGGCTGCAGCGGGGCTGCAGAGTCGGGCGTGCCCGTGGGCCTGGGGGCTTCTTGCCTGTGGGCGTGGCTTCCACGCACAAGGTGGCACCTCATCCCGGCCCAAGGGTGGTGGCGGGAACCCAGCAGGTGCTGGAGGACGCAGGAGGGCTAAGCCCCCGGGCCTTTAGGCGACGCTGGAGGGCCCGCGGGCGTATCGGTCCACCCTCGGGAGGCCCTGCTGGGACAGCCCATTCCCGAGCTCAAGCTCATAGACCTTGGACCGCCCCACTGGGCTTCAGGAGTGGGTGTGTGCCAGCATCAGCCCTCCCCACTCACCCACAGTGCATCGGCCCTGCCCGACAAGCCCCTGGGGTGGGCGAGGCTTCCTGCGGGGCCTATTTGCAACCTGGGGAGGCGCGGGGCAGTCCGTGAGTGCGGCCAGGGGACACCCGCAGGTGTGTGTGCTCCCATATGGCAGGCCGCTGCGGCTAGCCAGCACCTGGGGGCTGTTGGCAGTGCCGCCTGGGCAGCCTCCAGCCCAAGGGTGGTGGCCGGAACCCAGCAGGTGCTGGGGGACGCAACAGGGCTAGGCCCCCCGGGCCTTTAGGCAACACTGGAGGGCCCGCGGTCGTATCGGTCCACCCTCCCGGGAGGCCCTGCTGGGACAGCCCGTGCCCGAGCTCCGAGCTCATCACCCTTGGACCGTCCCCCAGTGGGCTTCAGGAGTGGGTGTGTGCCAGCAGCAGCCCTCCCCACTCACCCACCATGCATTGGCCCTGCCCGACAAGCCCCTAGGGCGGGCGGGGCTTCCCGGGGGCCTATTTGCAACCCGGGGAGGCGCGGGGCAGTCCGTGTGTGCGGCCCGGGGACACCCGCAGGTGTGTGTGCCCCCCCGTGGCCGGCCGCTGCGGCTAGCCAGCACCTGGGGGCTGTTGGCAGCGCCGCCTGGGCAGCCTCCTAGAGCCAGGGGTCTGGCAGGCTCCGGGGGCAAATGGACTACGCAAGCCAAGAGGGGCACGTCCGCGCCAAACCCAAAACACACTGCAGCCTCCAGGGAAACAGGGGACACAAGTGGCTGTGTGGCTTGCAGTGCCCGACCAGAAGGAGGCAGGGAAGGAGGGAGGGAGGGAGGGAGGCTGGCTGCTGAGGCTCAGCCACCACCAGCCCTTCGGGGAACTGGCAGCGGAGGCTTGGGCAGTGGGGGCTGCCCACTCAGACATCCTGTTCCCTGGGGCTGCAGCGGAGCTGCAGGGTTCGGTGTGCCCGCGGGCCTTGGGGGCTTCTTGCCTGTGGGCGGGGCTTCCACGCACAAGGTGGCACCTCATCGCGGCCCAAGGTTGGTGGCAGGAACCCAGCAGGTGCTGGGGGACGCAAGAGGGCGAGGCGCCCCGGGCCTTTAGGGAACACTGGAAGGCCCCTGGGGTGTATCGGTCCACCCTCGGGAGGCTATGCTGGGACAGCCCCCGTGCCCGAGCTCCGAGCTCATCGCCCTTGGACCGTCCCCCAGTGGGCTTCAGGAGTGGGTGTGTGCCAGCAGCAGCCCTCCCCACTCACCCACCATGCGTCGGCCCCGCCCCACAAGCCCCTAGGGCAGGCGAGGCTTCCCGGTGGGCCTATTTGCAACCTGGGGAGGCGCGGGGCAGTCCGTGTCTGCGGCCCGGGGACACCCGCAGGTGTGTGTGCTCCCCCCGTGGCCGGCCGCTGCGGCTAGCCAGCACCTGGGGGCTGTTGGCAGCGCCGCCTGGGCAGCCTCCTAGAGCCAGGGGTCTGGCAGGCTCCGGGGGCAAATGGACTACGCAAGCCAAGAGGGGCCCGTCCGCGCCAAAACCCAAAACGCGCTGCGGCCTCCAGGGAGGGACACAGGGGACACAAGTGGCTGTGTGGCTTGCAGTGCCCGACCAGAAGGAGGCAGGGAAGGCGGAGGGAGGGAGGGAGCCTGGCTACTGAGGCGCAGCCGCCACCAGCCCTTTGGGGAACTGGCGGCGGAGGCTTGGACAGTGGGGGCTGCCCACTCAGACATCCCGTTCCCTGGGGCTGCAGCGGGGCTGCAGGGTCGGGCGTGCCCGCGGGCCTTGGGGGCTTCTTGCCTGTGGGCGGGGCTTCCACGCACAAGGTGGCACCTCATCCCGGCCCAAGGGTGGTGGCGGGAACCCAGCAGGTGCTGGAGGACGCAAGAGGGCGAGGCCCCCCGGGCATTTAGGCAACACTGGAAGGCCCCTGGGGCGTATCGTTCCACCCTCGGGAGGCCCTGCTGGGACAGCCCCCGTGCCCGAGCTCCGAGCTCATCGCCCTTGAACCGTAACCCAGTGGGCTTCTGGAGTGGGTGTGTGCCAGCAGCAGCCCTCCCCACCCACCCATTCTGTGTCGCCCTTGCGTTACAAATCCCTAGGGCGGGGGAGGCTTCCCGGAGGGCTCATTTGCAACCCGGGGAGGCGCTCGGGGCACTCAGTGTGTGTGGCCCTTGTACACCCGCAGGTATGTGTGCTTCCTCGTGGCCGGCCGCTGCAGCCAGCCAGCACCTGGGGGCAGTTGGCAGCACCGCCTGGGCAGCCTCTTAGAGCCAGGGGTCTGGCAGGCTCTGCGGGCGAATGGACTACGGAAGCCGAGAGGGGCCCGTCTGCGCCAAAACCCAAAACGCACTGCGGCCTCCAGGACACAGGGGACTCAAGTGGCTGTGTGACTTGCAGTGCCCGACCAGAGGGAGGGAGGGAGCGAGGGAGGGAGGGAGGGAGGCTGGCTGCTGAGGCGCAGCCGGTGCCAACCCTTCTGTTAACTGCCAGAGGCGGCACCTGTAGCACTGGCACCATGGGTTCTAGTCCAGGTCTGTGGCCAGATTCTGTCCTGGTTGCTCCTCCTGTAGTCCAGCTTTCTGCTGTGGTCCGTGAGTGTAGTGGAGGATGGCCCAAGTACTTGGGCCCTGCACCCATGGGTGACCAGAAGGATGCACCTGGCTCCTGGCTTAGGATCTTTGCAGCACCAGCCACAGCAGCTATTTGGGTGTGAACCAATGGAAGGAAGACCTTTCTCCCTGTCTCTCTCTTTCACTATGTCTGTGAGAAAAAAAATAATAAAAAAAAGGATTACAACCACATATTGTACAGCTCATGCATGTGTTCATCTAACTCCAAGGATTCTCTGGAACATATTTAGCAGCCACACACTGTGTACTAGGAAGAAAATGTCTTTGCTTTGGCAGAAATCTTATTCTCCACAGTCACATTTGGCCATCTTTACAAACCTGCCTGGGAGGCCAGCACCACAGCTCATTTGGTTAATCTTCCACCTGCGGCGCTGGCACCCCAGGTTCTAGTCCTGGTTGGGGTGCTGGATTCTGTCCCGGTTGCTCCTCTTCCAGTCCACCTTTCTGCTGTGGCATGGGAAGGCAGTGGAAGATGGCCCAAGTCCTTGAGCCCCTGCACCCATGTAGGAGAACTGAAAGAAGCTCCTAGCTCCTGGCTTCAGATTGGTTCAGCTCTGGCCGTCGCAGCCAATAGGGGAGTAAACCATCAGAGGAAGACCTCTCTCTCTGTCTGTCTCTCTCTCTGCCTCTCTATGTAACTCTGATTTTCAAATAAGTCAATAAATCTTTAAACAAATAAAATAAAATAAATAAAACTGGAACTAATATTGTTGGATGCATTTAGAAGTCTCAGGCCAAGATGAGACTTTTCTGTAAAGGAAGATCCATTCATAGGATTCTATTTCAATTGTATTGTCATAAACTCATCAGAGATTGGTGTATCTTCTTGTATTCTCACCAAAATACAGTATAGAAACTAAGGAGACCAAGCTGGGGAGAGAGGAGATATCGCATTGCAGTCTTTTCCAGTATTCCTAGATGACTCTAATCATGAATCTCCACATATTTTGGAATAGCTTGCCACCAATCCTACTCACAAGCACCTGAAGAGTGACCAAAGACCAAGAGGGGGAGCCCTTTTCTTATACAAGGTCAGGTAGAAGAGGGCTTGAGTACTGTATCTCACAAGCACAGATGTCACTCTAAGGTAAGTGACATGTACATGTGTCTACACACACACACCAGATCTCTAGGATTTTTTCACCTAAAAATTCCATTTCTACTGAATAGCATACCCCCACACCATCCATAACTACCCTTCTACTTTATACTTCTCATATTCTATTTTTTAAAAAAAGATTTATTTTATTTAATTGAAAGAGTTACAGAGAGAGGTGGAGACAGAGAGCGATCTTCCATCCACTGTTTCACTCCCCAAATGACCACAACAGCTAGAGCTGAGCCAATCTGAAGCCAGGAGCCAGGAGCTCTGGAAGCTTCTTCCAGATCTCCCACACAGGTGCAGGGGACCAAGGACTTGGGCCATCTTCTACTGCTTCCGCAGGCCATAACAGAGAGCTGGGTCAGAAGTGGAATAGCCAGGAATTGAATATGCACCCATATGGATTGCCGACACTGCAGGTGGGGCTTTAAACTACTGCACTACAGCACTGGCCTCTCTGACTACTTTAAATACTTCATATGTTGGAATCCTTGTCCTTGGGGGACTGATAGTTGTGGCTAATTTCACTTAGGAAAATAACCTCACTGTTCATCCATGGCATAGAATTTTCTTTTCTTCTGTGCCTGCATAACTATCCACTGTTGAGTGCAGGCCACACTAGAAGTCTTGGCTACAGTGAATTATGCTGTGGCAAATAGTGCTAATACCTTATTTATATTGAACTTTAAATAACTTTAGATATATAATCAGAACTGAGATTATCAGATCATATAAAAATTTTATTTTCAATGTAATGAAGAACAAACTGTTTTCTGTGGTGGTTGCATCATTTTACATTACCACCGACACTGGACATGTAGCTGAAAATCTTTCTATCTTCATCAAATTATGCACCTGGGTTTTTTGTTTGTTTGTTTTTAAAGAACAGGAGCAGGAGGTCTTATTGGCCATTACTGGCCATGGTTATGAAGATCCCTCTGCATTTGCACTCAAGGTGAATCAGCATTGGGCTTCATTGTCAGTGTGGTGAAATTGCCCATCACCCAGGGAGAAGTGTATGACTCCGTTAAATACATTTTCAACTTCCTGCAGTGGTTTTAAAGCCAGGTCTGGAGGTATCCTAACCCCATCTGGCTATTAATACTCTTTCTGTTCCAGGTAACTTTCTGTTAGCAAGGTGGAGCAGAGATTTCTGTGTGAACATTTCTCTAGCTTAGGATTCACATAAAACATGAGTGCCAGCACAACATTCCTCTTCCCATTCTGCCGTCATGACCTAGATTGCAGACCTAACAGGCTGACCCAGATTTTAATTCTTCCAATAAATTGTTCCTAGATGGGACAGGACACCCTACATGAGGCTCCCAAAAATACCCACAAAAGGGGAAGTAGTGTTGCAATGCCCAAATGGGATCAGAGTGGTGACCTTGCCTAGAGTTTCCTTCTTCGGGACAACCCATGTCACCATGGGATGCTTCCTGCCCAAATGCCCGAGGTGTCAATAGCAAGAGCTGAGCCAATATCTCAGTTATAAAGTATTCACATCCAGGAAATCTTGAGTCTGGGCCCCTGGAAAGTCAGGACAAAGCAGCAGAACAGATGGCTTTCTCTAGTGGGGCTTCAGCGAAGAAAGCTTAGACACCCTGAGTTCCAGGTCCTATTGTAGACTTTCCTCAAGAAATTGATTTCATTTCTTGGGATCCTCTTTCATGGGATTCCTCAGCAGAAAAGACCTCTCCAAAGTCTCATCCTCCATCTGCCTCATGCCATGTCCATAGTCACACACATATATGCCACATTGCCCAATCTGAAAACCCCAGGGAGTTTCCAAGTATAATCCGAACCCAACTTTGCAGAGACAAACTGAGATCCAGGAGGGTTCCCTCTACCCTCTCAGTTATGTGACCCTGAAATATCACCATACCTCCTAAAGACTCCATAGTCTGGGCAATGGCAAGTAGAATGGCAATTGCTGGGATCTGGAGGTGGTGAAATGATAAAAAAACTTTCATTCAATGGGTAGAGAGTTTCAGCCTCATAAGGAAAAACAGTTCTGAATATTGGTCCCACAGCAATGTGCATATACTCAATACTACTCAACCACACACTCAGAAATACTTAAGATGATAAAATTCATCAGCTATATTTTTTTGTCAGGACCACACTAACAGTACATTTTAAAAGTGGTCAAATGGGGGCTAGAGCTGTTGCACAACAGGTTAAAGCCCTGGCCTGCAATGTCAGCATCCCACAAGGGTGCCGGTTCAAGTTCTGGGTGCTCCACTTCGCATCCAACTCTCTGCTAATGTGCCTGGGAAAGCAAAGGAAGATGGCCCAAATACTTGGGCCCCTTCACCCACATGGGGGACCTGGAAGAAACTCCTGGCTCCTGGATTCAGATTGGCCTAGCTCGGCCCACTCTGGGCATTTGGGGAGTGAACCAGCAGATGAAGATCTCTTTCTGTCTACCTCTCTTTCTCTAACTCTGCCTTTCAAATAAACAACACAGCTCTTTAAAAAAAAAGTTGATTTGAAAAGTGGCCACATACACATCTCATAAAAGTTAATGTTATGCTTTCTCAGAAGTGCAGTTAATACTTATTAATTTTGTATAATCGCTTATATTTGCCCATTTTCAAAATAGTAACATCCCTGATTCCATTTTGCTGAGTTGCTATGTCATTTTTTTTAAATAAGAATCAGATGCAATCCTCTCTCACTAAAGACACTGATGACAGAGTGCAGAAGCCATGTTCTGTGTGGGTGTGGCCTGGGTTCCCTCCCTCCTGGCTGTGTTTGAGGGAAACATAATGTGGTCACCACTGGGCATTTTACACTTAGGTGGAAGCAGGTGTGCCTTGAGCTGAACACAGAGATGTCCATAGCCAGGGCTAAATCCTGGGCCCTATACATTCCCTCCTAAAATGTGCACCCCTGAGCCCCAACTCCTCATGCACCAACAATGCCACAGCAGGAAGAACAAGCATGACCCTTGCCCCTGCAGCAGGAGCTAGTTCTATCCTCACTTACCACTTGCACTGACAGGTGGGATGGATCCCTCCCTGAAGAAGTCCTGGAATGATGCTCTCAGTAGAAGACATGGATTTGTGCCAGAGAAATGCATCAAAGCTGGAGGATCATACAAGTCCAACCCCATTTCTGCATAACAAAATATTTCTTCTGTTGTGTTCCTTGGAGTAAAAGTTTTCTATTTGATTTTTTTCTTTTTATTCTTCATTTTCTACATCTTGAAAATTGGTTGATTCTTCTTCATTGTTCTATGTGTTTTTTGAATTCCTCATTTTGTTTCCATATTATTCTTGATATTCTTGCGTGTTCCTCTGTGTACTTTTCTAGGTTGAACAACATGCATACCCAACCTCAGATCATCAGAATATATAAGCAAATGTTGACAGCTCTGAAGAGATAAACAGCAAGGGAACAAGCAGAACATATCAATACTCCACTTTCAACACAGAATAGAATACCTAGGTGGGAAATCAGTAAAGAATGGTAGATTTGAACAATATTATAAATCAACTTTTCCTAACAGTTACACAGAGAGCATTCTACCTGGCAGAGGCAGAACATGTGTTCTTCTCAACAGCTGTCTGAAGTCTCCAGGTGGGATCATCTGTTAATTCAGAAAATATGCATCAACAACATTTAGAAAATTGGAGTCATATCATTGTCTTTCATAACTCTAATAGAATAAAAATAGAAATCAATTCCAGAAAAGTGGGAAAAGTCACACATCTGTGGATGTCAATCCACACAGTGTCAAACAGCCATTGGCTTGAAGAGGAAATCAAAAAGGAAATCAGAGAATATTTCAGTGGGTACATTTTGAGTTTTGACCTGGGATCCATAGCCACAATCACAATCCTCAAGTCCAGGCTTGGTACAAAGAGAAACCAGGTGGACATGGAAGGTCACCAGCAGAAAAGCTCTCTGAACACTGAGAACCATGGGGATCTTTAAACAGAGCAGGCAGAAGTCTTCTTACTGCCCACAACAAATTAAGGAGACCAGGATGCTGATGCTTATGACTGAGTTCAAAGGCAGATTGCAAATTCATATATATTTTCTATACAATATAAACATTTCATAGTCGGCTGAGCTTTACTTTATAAATGGAATGATTGCACATAAGCTCCTTCATTAACATTTAGTAAATAGTTCAGTTTGTTCATTCAACAAATGATCTTCACATGTCAGTCACTAGACACTATTCTAAGTATTTGGGATGGAGCAGCAAAAAGACACACAATCAGGAAGGCTGCTTTTTAATAGGTCACACACTAGATTTGAGAAAATGAATGAAAATTCACACTGATGCTGTAATAAGTACTATAAAAACATAAGTATGTACAAAGAATGGGGATATAAAGAAACTGCTTTGAGGGCCAGCACCGCAGCTCAATAGGCTAATCCTCCACCTTGCAGTGCCGGCACACTGGGTTCTAGTCCTGTTCAGGGCACCGGATACTGTCCTGGTTGCCCCTCTTCCAGGCCAGCTCTCTGCTGTGGCCAGGGAGTACAGTGGAGGATGGCCCAAGTGCTTGGGCCCTGCACCCCATGGGAGACCAGCATAAGCACCTGGCTCCTGCCTTTGAGTAGGCGTGGTGCACCAGCCACAGCAGCCATTGGAGGGTGAACCAATGGCAAAGGAAGACCTTTCTCTCTGTCTCTTTCTCTCACTGTCCACTCTGCCTGTCAAAAAAGAAAAAAAAAAGAAACTGCTTTGAGTACTCTGAACAAATCAATCCACTTCTTCCTAAAGTGTAATATCCCCCAGATGCTTGATCCTGAAGGGAGATATTTTAGAGATTCATTTATTTTGCTGAAAGGCAGAGTGAGAAGGGAGATACACATACACAGGGGAGGGATAAAGAGAGAGATTTCCATTCACTGGTTCCCTCTCCTAAATGGCTTCAACAGTTGAACCTGGGCCAGACTGAAGCCAGAAGTCAAGAACCCCATCTGAGTATTTCATGTGGGTGGCAAGGAGTCAAGTAATCAGGCCATTATCTGCGAATTCCTAGGCACAGGTTAGGAGATTGGATCAGAAAGAACACAGCTAGAATTCAAGTTGGCACTCTGATAGGGGATGCAGGCATCATAAGTGATAGTTTAATGTGCTGTACCACAATGCCAGTCCCAGCAAGTGAGTTTTATGTTCATGTTCTCGATGATTATTTCCTATTCTAGATTTGCACTGGAACCTGTGAGCTAAACTGCAGTGGAAGGTGAAGAAAAGTCTATTTTCCTGAGAACAAATGTAGGTTTCAGTCAGATTTGTTCTTGGAGGATATTTAACACATCTCAGGTTGTTTCTTTGCTTGTCTTTTCTTCCAAATATTCCAGTGTCTCAGGCTCTTTCACATATTAGTCTCCTTCTTGTGCTCCCCTCTCTGGATGGTCTGTTCCCAGGGCTCTTGTTTTCTCACCTATTAACATCCTCCCACTGTCTCTAACTCTCCTCATGGTGTAAATGAGGGCATAGGCTTTTGACTTGATGCAGGAAAAGTGCCACACATGCTACTTTAGCAGCCTCCATGTGATATCACTTATCACTTCCAGCTTTTGCATGACATGGGTAAGCTCCAGTGCAACAAAACAGCCCAACATGGACTGACCCAACAAAAAGCCCACAGACAAGTCACACACCATTCAGCGGAGATGCGCATATTTATAGATCAAGACACTAAGCATATTGCAAACCCTCAGCAATGATGTCAATGCTGCATCCCAGAATCCTTTCAACAGAAGGATAAGACTCAGGGAGATGCTCTAATTCAAGCTGTTGTAAGCAAGTATCTTTCTTAGACAAATACTGAAATTACAGGAATGTCTACTATGCAGGTCTTCATGCTTCACCAACATCCACCAACTTTTCAAAGTTTGGTTCACACTCTAAACTTTCATAGTAAATGTTACTATTGTCTGACATTTGGTGACAGTGTGCATACTCAATGTGAGATTTCTAGTACATGTAGATCTGTATGACAGATTAGCATGGTGTCTTTGGAGCAACCGTCTAACTGCTTGCTTCCAAGAAAATATGTTTTCTACATGACATCCACAGTGACCAACAGAAATCTGTGAAAACCATGTTCAGCACTGTGGTGCAAATGTTCAGCCACAACCTGCAATACCAGCATCTTGTATGAGCATTCATTTGAGTCCTTATTTCTCTTCTTCCAATCCAACTCCCTGTTAATACATGTGGGAAAGCACTGGAGTCATCACCTAAGTACTTTGGCCCCTACACTCACATGGGAGACCTGAATGGAGTTGCAGGCTCCTGGATTTGTCCTAGCTCAGCCTCAGATACTGTGGCCATTTGAATAGTAGATTAGTAGATTGAAGATATATATATATATATATATATATATATATATATATATATATATATATATCTCAACTATATCTCTCTGTCTCTCTCCTTCTGTATCACTCACCCTTTTTAATTTTTAAAATATTTATTTGTTTCTTTTGAAAGTCAGAGTTCCACAGAGAGAGGGAGAGATACAGAGGGAGAAATCTTCCATCTGCTTGTTCCCTCCCTCCAGATGGCTACAATGGCTGGTGCTGGTTCAGGCTAAAGCCATGAGTTTGGAGATTCTTCTAGTCTCCATGTGAGTGGTTGGGGCTCAAACACTTGTGCCATCCTCTGTTGCTTTTTCCAGACCATTAGCAGGGAGCTGGATTGGAATGGAGCAGCCAGAACATAAACATATGGCATGCCAGCATCACAGGCAGTGGCTTTCCCCATTACTCCACAATGCCAGCCATTCTGCCTTTCAAATAAATACATAAATAAATATTTTTTAAATGAAATCTGTATCTTCCTGATTGTGTCTGTGAAATCATCTAGCTAACAAATGCAATAGTGTGATAACAATGCTACAATGAAGGGGAACCAAGACATTGGGAGCTGGGCCTGTGCCCAGCATGTAGAATATTTGGCAGTTTTTTTTAATGTCCTTTTTAAAAATTTACTTATTTGAAACACAGAGTTACAGAGAGAGAGAGAGAGAGAGAGAGAGAGAGAGAGAGATGAGACAGAGAGAGACCTTCCTTGCACTGGTTCACTCCACAAATCCCTGCAAAATCCAGGATTGGGCCAAACTGAAGCCCGAACAAGGAGCTTCATCCAGATCTCCCACACGCCACACTAGCATGGAGCTGAATCAGAATGGAGCATCCAAGACTCAAATTGGCACCCACATGGGAATGCTGGCATCACAGGAAGTGGCTTAACCCACTATGCCACAACAGCATTCTCCCACCCCCCAGAAGTTTCGAGAGTTTTCCTTGGATAGCAAGTATTTGTCAAGGGGTGTTATATGTGTCAGACACTACAGTACCTTAACATGTTGACAGTGTTCCTCATATTCTGAAACCGAGATACCACTCCTCCAAACCTGTTTCCTCTGAGATTCAGTTTTGAACAGGACACTGTTGCCACAAGGGATGCTGAAATGACAGCTGCTGTCAGCTAGCAAGGGGTCATAGAAGACTTCAGCACTGGCTGGGAGTGAAAAAGAACATTTAACTTTTGTAGAGACCTGGAGTCTGGGGCCTGACTCTGGAGGAGAGAAGCAGCCCCTGGGCTACTGGAAGGAAACATCACAGGATTTCCCTGCTGGGACCCCAAGTTACAGAAAGATGCTGCTGCTCCCTTTTCTGAACCTCCAAAGGACATGTTTTGTCAGCTGAAGTCTCCTCAGCCTCCCTGTGCTCCCTTAACCCACATGAGTAGGTACAAGACCCCACAGACAGGCGCCAATACTTCACTGGATGGCAGTTTTACTGCATCATCACTGTTGCTCCCTAGAGAGTTCAATTGCCACATTTTGTTGATTTTTATTTGTGGAACACTTAAAGCAAGTTTATTCTTTAGTGTAATGTATAAGCCCACTGAGAGTGGTTCTGAGTTGAGGTTCTGAGCTGAGGAGTCCTTGGTGTTTAGCCCCTACCCAAACGGTAAGGATGAACCCTGGGATGCATGCCATTTATGTGTGTGTTTACCTGTTGAAATATTCTTAAGATATCAAGCATTACAGTTATTAAAAATATATCTTGGGGCCACTGCCTGCAAGGATGACATCTTACATGGGCACGGCTTCGTGTACTAACTGCTGTATTTCTTTATTTTTTAAGATGTATTTATTTATTTGAAAGGCAGAGCTACAGAGAGACAGAGTCAGAGAGAGAGAGAAAGAGGTCTTCCATCCATTAGTTCACTCCCCAGATGGCCGCAATGGTTGGGTCTGAGCTAATTCAGGAGCCAGGAGCTTTCTCTGGGTCTCCCACATGGGTGCAGGGGCCCAAGGACTTGGATCACTTTCTACTGCTTTCCCAGACTTCAGCAGAGAGCTGGATCAGTAATGGATCAGCTGGAACTCAAACTGGAATCCATTTGGGAAGCTGGCACTGCAGGCAGTGGTTTTACCTGCTACGCCACAGCGCCAGCCCCTTCTGCACTTCTGATCTAGTTCCCTGCTAATAGGCCTGAGAATGCAGTGAAAGATGACCTAAGGCTTTGGCCCTCTGTACCCTTGTGGAGACCCAGATGGAGGTCAAGACTCCTGCTTCAACCTGTCCCAGACCTAGCCATCACTGATAGATTCATCCTCTCTCTCTTTCTCTGTGTGTGTGTGTGTGTGTTCATAACTGCCTTTCAAGTATATACAAATCTGGTCAATCAAGCTATTTCCTAAAAAAGAAAAACACTCAAAATCAATGGCTGCCCTTGTGGCACAGTGATGCCAGTTGTGATGCCAGTTGCGATGTTGGACTCCCATATCAGAGTGGTTTGAATCCTGAATGATTGACATTTTGCCCAGTTCCCTGCTGTTGTACCTAGGAAAGCAGAAAATGACCCAAATACTTGAGTCTCTGACACTCATGTGTGAGATCTAGTTGGTGTTCCTGACTTTTGGCTTCAGCTTAGCCTAGCTTGGTTGTTGTGATCATTTGGGACATGAACCAATGGATCAAATTCTCTGTCAGTATGCCTTCCAAATAAATCATAAAAATTCAAGGAGAAAAATCACGTGATTATTTAAATTAAATGCTAGGAAGCATTTGATTAAATTCAGCATCTGGCCTTTAAAAAAAAAAACCCTGTAAGCAGAGAAGTAAAATATCAGAATTTCTTTATTATAATTAAAATTGTCTATGATGAACCTATAGCAACCAGTATAAATAACATGACATTGAAAGCTCTTGGGGCCAGCACCAGCATCCCATATGGGTGTCAGTTGAAATCCCAGCTGCTCCACTTCTGATTCAGCTCTCTGCTGTTGCCTGGGAATGCAGTGGAAGATGGCCCAAGCCCTTGAGCTTCTGTCCTCATGTAGGAGACACAGAAGTTCCTGGCTCCTGGCTTTGGATCAACATAGCTCTGGCCATTGAGTCCAACCAGGGAGTGAACCAGCAGATGGAAGACCCCTCTCTCTCTCCCTCTCTCTCTCTCTCTGCCTCTACTTCTCTCTGTGTGTGTGTAACTCTGACTTTGGAATAAATAAAATAAAATCTTAAAAAAAAAAAACCTCTTTTCCTGGGAGTTTACCCAAAGCTGACTCCTTAAATTCTCGTTCTCCAACATTGTACTGGAAGTGTAGTTAGGAAAGTGAAACAAAAAATGGAAGCATTAAGTAAAATGATTAATTAATTTATGTTTAAGGATTTATTTATTTATTTGAGAGGTAGAGTTACAGACAGAGAGAGGAAGAGACAGAGAGAAAACTCTTCCTTCCATTGGTTTACTCCCCAAATGGTTGCAATGGCTGGAGATGGGCTGATCTGAAACCAGGAGCATGAGCTTCTTCCTGGTCTCCCACATGGGTACAGGGGCCCAAGCACTTGGGCCATCTTCTACTGTTTTCCCAGGCCATAGCAGAGAGCTGGACTGGAAGAGGAGCAGCCGGGACTGGAATTGGCACCCATGGAATGCCGGCACCACAGGTGGAGGATTAACCCACTGCACCACGGTGCCAGCCCCAGATTCAATTTTTAAGCAACAAAATTTTCAATATATGTGGATCACTCTACAATCTACAGAGGCAATGCAAAACAAAATTTAAGCTAAGAGAATTAAGTGATATGAGTGAGTACAAGATCAATATATGTCAACTGGCTTCCCATGGAGCAGCAGGAAAAAATAGAAAGCCATTTTAAAGGACACAATTCAGACTAGAAAACCTCTATAGAATACCTTTAGATATTTTCTTTCTTTCTTTCTTTTTTTTTTTACATGCAGACTTAGTGAGAGAGAGACAGAGAGAAAGGTCTTCCTTCCGTTGGTTCACCCCCCAAATGGCCACCATGGCCAGTGTGCTGTGCTGATCCGAAGCTAGGAGCCAGGTGCCTCCTCCTGGTCTCCCATGTGGGTGTAGGGCCCAAGCACTTGGGCCATCCTCCACTGCCTTCCTGGGCCACAGCAGAGAGCTGGACAGGAAGAGGAGCAACCAGGACAGAACCGGTGCCCCAGCTGGGACTAGAACCCGGAGTACCAGTGCTGCAGGCCTAGTGAGCTGTGGAGCCAGCAAATATTTTTTAATCATAAAAAAAAATTGAAAACCTAAAAGGAAATTAAGCCAACAACTTGAAGAGGATGAAAAGCTCAACATTCAGTAAATTGTGAGTGACTTGCATTCCTTGTGAAGGAGGTTATTGGAAGCTCCAGGTCCTAAGCTCCCAGCAGGATCACAGACAGTGGAGGGAGGGTCTCCAATCTTGTGTGGTTGGGTCAGCAGGAAGGTGACAGCAGCCCTGGCTCTTAGGATAGCTAGGCCCCCGTGAGCACCACCAGACCTGAGCCCAAGACTCAACCCTCACTTCCCCCACCAGCCACAGCCTGGATGAACTGCACCCCTCCCCCCAACCCCTCGGGGCAATCTGGTAGGTGTGACTCTGATTGGCTGCATCATCTGATGTGCTGCCTGCTCACTGGCTCAGCAAGCTGTCCAATCAGACTCATGGGAGTGAGGTCTCTTTCTGTATGCTGCTAAACAGCTTCTCCAGTCTGATGCTCATGGAGGTGCCATGATGCTCAGCCCTTCCCTCTTTGTGCACTTCTCCCAGTACAAGAGCCCTCAGAAGGATGCCTGGGCAGCTCAGAATCTGGAATGAGGTGAGTGTGTGGGGGCCAGGTGCCTCTGGCTTGCAGGATGGCAGCTGGCATGGGACCCTGGATATCTTGTTTCATTCCTGAATGTGGTGACTTTGGCTCAGCCCTAGAGCTCTGTATTTTTCCAAATTGTGTGGTTAGGGTTCGTGGGTCCTCAGGGAGAATCCAGACTTCATACACGGCATTGGGGGAGAAGCTGTGAGTTTGGGATCCCTGTCCCTTCTTTCTCTTCCTGGATCACAGAATTCCTCTCAGCTAGAAAGCAGGTCACCAAGTCCACAAGCCAGTCCTCTTAGCACAGCTCTTCCTAGGGGTGTGAGGCTGTCTCCCTGCATCAGCTCTCAGCCTGTGGCTGCTGGTTATGAGCGGACCCTGGGCAGGGATTTCAGAGACAGCCCAAGCAGAGGCCAAGAATCCTTTCTGGGAGACTCTCCCTTTTCTCCCTGCCTTGGCATCAGCTCCCTCTGAATATCTGTTGACACAAAGAAATGGTATTTGCTGGGCAGTTGAGGCTCCAAGACTGGCTAGATCAAACAGGATACTCACTGGGAATCCTCTTTCTCTGACATTTAGGTTTCATGCCATTTGGACCTGGCTTAGGTCATTTGTTCCAGTACCCACTGGTGGTAGATTTTTTTTTAAGATTTTTATTTATTTATTTGAGAGGTAGAGTTACAGAGAGAGGGAGAGACAAAGAGAAAGGTCTTACATCCACTGGTTCACTTCTCAAATGGTTGCAACAGCCGGAGATGGGCTGATCTGAAGCCAGAAGCTTCTTCCAGGTCTCCCACATGGGTGCAGAGGCCAAGGACTTGGGCCATTTTTGACTGCTTTCTCAGGCCATAGCAGAGAGCTGTATCAGAAGAGGAGCAGCCAGGAACAGAACTGGCACCCGTATGGGACACCAGCTCTAAGATGGGAGGTCGGCACCTCAGGCAGAGGCTTTAGCCTAGTGCACCACAGCCTCGGCCCTGGGGAGATGATATTCTAAGACTCTGATCAGTCCCTCCACAAGGGAAATATTGTTTGGAAGAGTCACTGTGTGAAAATTTGTTTGTCTTGGTTAAAATACAGGCAATCAATGCGGCACTCTGACTGGGACTAGAACCTGGTGTGCGGGTTCTACAGGTGGAGGATTAGCCTAGTGAGCTGTGGCGCCGGCCAAAAATATCTTTTGATTCATGCGACCTAAGTAAGCATCTGATAGGTTGTTTTAACTTTGTTGATAGATACAAATTGAAATATTGTCAGGGTTTTGTCCCTGGGTTTGCTGGTCAAGCAAAAGTCATACTTACTTTTTTGGATACTCAGTCATAAATGTTCAATTTGGACAAGAAAAAAATGATACAGGTTAGTGGTATAATGCAATGTTCATTAATTCCTGTTTGAAGTAAAATTTAACTCCTCGAGTTGTTCTTTGGCAAAACATGACTCAAGATTATAACCATGCTAGTCCAATATTTTAGTTTCTTAAAAAGTCTGTACTTGTTAATAATAAATTGGTAAACATAAAAGAAATGTTTTCAAACTTTTGTACTGTTGGCCTTGTAAAAGTTGTAAAAGACAATGGACTTTTGGATTTGACTACTTTAAAATAATTTGAAATTTATGTTTTATTAAAATGCTTTGTTCTTATTTTAGAGGCTTTTTAGGATCACTTTAAATTGCAAATTAAGGAACCAATAGATAGGGGAGAGAAATGTTAAGGAATCTATAAACATGAGAATGTGTTTTGGTGCTCAAGATGTGTTTTGAATAACAAAGGAAGCAAGTGATCTTTGTCTAACCTGAAATAAAACTGGTGTTTGGCAAGGAGAAGGAGGTACAAAACAATAAATAACTTAGGTAATATAAGAATGTTACAGAAGATTTGTAGCAGATAATTTTGTGTGAGATTACTTTGGCTGAGATTAGAAGGAAATTACTTCTAAATGAGTTTCTCAAAATTGAGCATTGGTAATTGTTAGGAAAAGAGTTGACGATTTTTGCTTCCCCACACAGGGCACCAAAATGTTAGGGAAAGAGGTGCAGAATAGAGAGGGGGCAGTGTACAAATTTACAGCCAGACTGAACTTATTCAGAGAAAATAAGTCTGTAGAGGTGGGTGATCAACTGCCCACATGCACACTAGTGGAGCACGGAACAGAAGGCCCCAACCCCAGGGGCTGGGCCTTTTTATATTTTGGGTAGGGGCCAGCAGGCAGAGGGGAATTCCTGGAACTGGTCTTTCAGGTGTTGAGAGCAGCTGGTCTTTCAGGTGGCTGTAAGGAGTGGAGTATGAAGGCAATAGGGTATGAAATCCAGTTGAGTTTCGAGGACAAGGAATACATTCCAATGTTTACCTATTGTGGGCAATGAGGGAGAATACCTGAGGCTTCTGTCATTGTTCCACCAATCCTGACTCTGAGTACAGATAAGGAGAGGGGTGCCAATTTCTGTCTGGCTACTTCCTGCTGAGAGGGGGCTTAGCCATGGAGCCAGGACTTGAGCAGTGACCTATACTTGGGATCAGATTGATTGGAGAAGAGCAGTCTTGCATTGCTCCTGTGAGTTGGCTTGAGATAGAGCAGTTATTTGTTCCTGCAAGAACCTTTGGAATGGATTAATTATGCATGGCAGAAATAGGAGCACGATGATTATGAGGGCAAAAGGAGACACTAGAGCCATGGCCCATGGTGGAAACAATGGCCAAAATGAGGCAGAGTTACCTTGTAAATGCATCGTGTTAGTATGTCGGCCTGAGCGAGATGGGTCCTGTGGGGGTGGACTCTTATGAGGGAGATGTAACTAGTTTTAATGAAGTAAAATGCACCCAGGGAGGGTGCCCTTTGAGTTTGGCTGCGGTGGGGGTAGTCAATATCACCTGGTAGGGCCCACTCCACTTTGTTTTTAGAGCAGCCTCATTTTGTTTTAGATAAACCCAGTCACCAGGTGGAAAGATAGGAATATAGTCGGGAGACAGAGAGTGTGGTTTGGGTAGGTGTGTGTCTGCATACATCCCTAAGTCAGAGCACATTTCAGTAAGAAGAGAGAAAGCCAGAGGAGGAGGAATAGCTTCAGTGCTCTGTAGAGGAGGGAAGCTGGGTGGAAGTGTTAGGTAGGAAGTCAGTTATGAGCTTATGTGTGTGTAACAGGCCTAAAGAGAAGACATCTATGTCCAGCATGAGATGCATCTGCATCTCAAAGTCATCATGACAATGTTTCAGGGGCAGCCCAGAGTTCACATCCTGCCCTGCCCCCTTCTACCTGATAACCTGCCAGGTGGTGGATCCCACCCCTTCTGCCTGACAAGCTTCCACAATCTCCCAGGTGCAGCCTAGTATCTGCATCTCAAACACCCTGCTAGCTTCCTCCTGTCTGCTAACATTTGCATCCATAAAGTCCTTTGTTTCAGACCTTCAAGAGAAGTTTTTCTATTTACATCCAAAAAGCCCTTTGTTCCAAGAGGAGCAGAGGTGGGGAAGCAAGACCCATCTCCTTAAAAACCCCCAGCCTCAACTGGACTGTGTGTTCAGCTCTCTGCATCTTTGCTGAGCCGCCCGCCTGGCCTGGTCATGTGTAATCTCTCCACTCAACATGGAACCTCCCTCCTTCCTCCTCCCCCGACTCTCAGGCTCTGTCAGGAGAGGTGCCCATCCGTCCCTACAGATGTCCCTTCCTAATAAACCTTGCTATTTTGCCTCCCTCTACTCTCTGTCTCACGCCTGAATTCTTTCTTGCGTGAAGACAAGAACCCTGCAATTTCTCCGGTAACAGAAGGACAGGCCTTCCATAGGGAATTTCAAATGGGCTAAGCATTAAGGACTTCTTGGGAAGAGATCTGATTCTTAACAGAGCTAAAGGGAGGAGTTTTACCCAGTCCAAGTAAACCTGGGTGGAGAGTTTAGTTAGAGCCTGTTCTAAAATTCCATTCATCCATTCTACTTTGCCTGAGGAGGGGGGACGATAGGGAATGTGAAAATGCCATGAGCTATGAAGGGAGGCAGATACTATTTGAGTAATTTTAGAGGTAAACTCTGGTCCACTGTCTGACTGATGGAAGCAGGCAATCCAAATCTTGGGATAATATAAACCATAACTCCTTAGTAGCACAAAACAGGTACAAGCAGTCTGTTGTACAAGCCCTTGTTACATCTGCATTAATCAAGTGGAACCTGGCTGGGGAGAGAACAGGGGAGGGTCACACTAAGGTTACTTTCTTGGTTCTTTATTCAGAGAAAGCAGTTCAGAGAAAGCATAACAAAAGGAGCCAAAGGAAAACAAGTGAAGCAGTTTCTAGTATTAAAGGGACAGATTTTAGATTTCTTTTCTTCCTTCAGGGTCGCTGTGTTAGCTGTCAGATCAGCCTTGTTATTAGCTTCAGATAGGGATTGTTTACCTTTCTGGTGTCCTTTGCAGTGAATAATAGCAGCTTTTGTTGGCAACTGGGCAGCATCAAGAAGAGCTTTAATCAGCTTGCCATTTATTATAGGGGTCCCTCGGGCTTGCCATATCTGGGCATTGGAGTGCATGATATGATAGGCATATCAGGAATCTGTGTATATAATTGACTGTCTTTCCTTTGGCTAAGGTGAAGGCTTGAACCAAGGCTAATAACTCGGCCTGTTGGGAGGTAGTGCCTTGAGGTAGGGGCCTGGCCTCCATGGCCCTATGCAGGGAAGAGGAGGAGGTGACATCAGGATGCCCCCTCAATTATTGCATATCCAGTGGGAAAAGGGGGAGCTTTAGAAGCACTACCACCAATGACCCAATCCAGGCCTCTGGGAATAGGAGTGTCTGAGATGATGAAATGTAGTTAGGAAAAGTCAAGGAAGTCAGGACAGGAATGGGGTTCGAGGGGATGAGAGAAGTGGTGGGGAGGAGAGTAGGGTTTATAAAGGTTTATAAAGGCAAAAACTGCAAAATCGGGAGGGGAATACATGGTTGCTAGGATCGGGGGGGAATGCATGGTTACTGGGGTCAAGCTGACTTAAACCTATGCAAAACTAGTATCAATTATAATCTTGACAATACCAGTTACAATCTTAACAATTTTAATTATAATCTTGACATTAATCCAGGTATTGGTTTAATCATATGTAGGACATAGACAAATTACATTTTTATTATTAACCCAGGTGTAGCCTACTCACTTTCAAGCTTGAGTGATCATGGTAGGGGGTTTCTGTGCTCTGCCAAGTGTGATGTAGTGGACTGCTATTGTTCAACTGTTTTAGATCATAGTTTCAGACCAGAGTCTCACGGTGTGGGGGGGCACCTTCCCAGAATGGAGTCTCAGGTTCTCCAAAATGGAGTCCCTACTGTCAAGGTGCTACTTCATAACCTCACTCTCCCCAGTCTGAGTGACTGGGCGCTCTTTCTGTCCCTTCCATCCTGATGGATGCCCTGTCCCCAACAAAGCCTTAGCACTCTGCCCTATGTCTCACACCTGAATTCTTTCTTGCCTGAAGATAAGAACCCACAGTTTCCATGGCCTTCCCTCCAGTAACATACATATTTGTAATAATCTTGCTGTTTCATTTTGAAATCTATTTTTAATGCAGTTTCTCCTTTTAGTAGTTTCTACTTAATTGGTGATTTTCTTTTCAAATTTCTAGGCATCTCCTGTAAGGTATTTCTTCCTCCTTAGTTCTGACTCCTGTGACCTGACATTCAAACTGTTTATCTTAGAAGCCTAAAGTCATTCTTCTGTCTTTTCTTAATGTGTTTAATTTTTTTCATGTACTCAGACAATTCCTTCAGCTTTTGTTTCTAAGGGTATTCTTCTATTCAAGGTTTTCATGGGGCCGGTGCCATGGCTCACTTGGCTAATCCTCCATCTGCAGGCATCTCATATGGGTGTTGGGTTCTAGTCCAGGTAGCTCCTCTTCCAGTCCAGCTCTCTGCTGTGTCCCAGGAAGGCAATGGAGGATGGTCCAGGTGCTTGGGCCCCTGCACCCACATGGGAGACCAGGAGGAAGCACCAGGCTCCTAGCTTTGGATCGGTGTAGCTTCTGCCATAGCGGCCATTTCGGGGGGTGAACCAACAGAAGGATGACCTTTCTCTCTGTCTTTCTCACTAACTCTATCTGTCAAATAAATTTAAAAAAAAAGATTTTCATGCTCTTAATACTATTTTTAGACAGGAAGATAGAAATTAGCCTATGTGTGTGAAAGCAGCCATGGGAAACAAAACATGTGCTCTGCAGAAGGAATGCAGCAGCCTTAGAGGCAGGCCTGGGAAAGCAGCCCAGCACTTTACACTACAAAACCCTGCCCCTCCAATAAAGGCACACCAGGAGAAACCTGTTTGCTTGGTGCAAAGGAGGGTACTGAGTCTGATAACGTTACCTAATTTTGCACCTGAGAAATATTTTATTCATGAGTGGGGTGTGTGTGTGTGTGTAGAAACAGTGAGAAGTAGACACCCAACCCTTAGAAATCCGAGTTATTATTAAGTCCTCCTCATAATCAACTTCATAGGGGCATCTGTCGAAATTTACAGTAGGTTTTTAAGAGAGCAAGGGAGCCCCAGGTCTCTGTTAGGTTGAGACAGAGCTGAAGGACACAGGTGCTGGAAGGTTTGAGGACCACCAGGAGGAATCAGAGAACTTAAGCACTGTCATTGATCTAGCGACAAGCCATGACATCTGAAACCAGAGACTGGCAACTCTGCCATGAATCACCACACCAAATTAATGGGGGAAAATGGCGATGAAGGAAGGTGCCTGGGGTGCCTGTCTCACAAGGAATTTCCATGTGGACAGGCAGTGAGCAAAGCAAGATTTATTTACATGAGAAAGCTCTTGCCACAGCAGCCACTAGGGGGTCTCCAAAGAGGGACACCTGAAAAATGGAGTGGAGTTTTTTAACCACGATTTGGATGAGCAGAATAATAACAGCTAACAATCTCATCAGAAGGACAGAATCATAATCTTGTCTAGCCTGCTCTTGTTAAAACCAAAAACCTTGGGAACTATGCAATAGGCAAATTCTCTTGGTAAAACTAGGTTAGAAGGGTGGGATTGTTAACTTCCCTTCTATTCTCATGATAAAACTAGAAACTCACTGGGCTGGCCCCTTGGCTCAACACGCTAATCCTCTGCCTTGCGGCACCAGCACACCGGGTTCTAGTCCCGGTCAGGGCACTGGATTCTGTCCCGGTTGCACCTCTTCCAGGCCAGCTTTCTGCTGTGGCCAGGGAGGGCAGTGGAGGATGGCCCAAGTGCTTGGGCCCTGCACCCCATGGGAGACCAGCATAAGCACCTGGCTCCTGCCTTCAGATCAGGACGGTGCGCCGGCTACGGCAGCCATTGGAGGGTGAACCAATGGCCAAGGAAGACCTTTCTCTGTCTCTTTCTCTCACTGTCCACTCTGCCTGTCAAAAAAAAAAAAAAAACGAAACTAGAAACTCACTGTCTTGCTAGTAGACAGGTCTTGCCCACTCTTAAAAGGAATCCTCATTAGGTCATCTAGTCCTTACACCAGCCACCCCCTGCCTTATGACCTCTTTATAAGCCCCCAAATACCCTCCTCCAACAGAATGGTACTCCTGTAACCACAATAAATGCATTTTTCTTTTTCAAATGTTTACCTTAATGAAGACACTTGCTGTTGCTGTAATCTAGTGAATAATATTTGCATAAGAATTTCAAAAGCCCACTGAAAAAAGGAGATGATTAGGAATGGCAGGCTGTTGCCCCAACTGACAAAGAACCCTTCCCCCCTCCCCCAACTGAGGCAGAAAGCCCCTGGGGTTACACCCAGGACTCCTCTGACTGGGTGGTGGGATGTGCCTCAGAACAAAGCCTGAAAATCTGCATAATTGTCAAGTGAATAGACTGATTGTTTTCTTTGAATCCTCACCCTCCAATTACCCTGTCTCTTTATTTATTTATTTTTTTTGACAGGCAGAGTGGACAGTGAGAGAGAGAGACAGAAAGGTCTTCCTTTGCCGGTGGTTCATCCTCCGATGGCCGCTGCAGCCGGCGTGCTGTGGCCAGCACACCATGCTGGTCATGGTCTCCCATGGGGTGCAGGGCCCAAGCACTTGGGCCATCCTCCACTGCACTCCCTGGCCACAGCAGAAAGCTGGCCTGGAAGAGGTGCAACCGGGACAGAATCTGGCGCCCCGACCAGGACTAGAACCCAGTGTGCTGGCACCGCTAGGAGGAGGATTAGCCTGTTGAGCCATGGCGCCGGCCCACCCTGTCTCTTTAAAAAATCCTCTGTACTGGGTGGTTTGGTAGAAAAGCACCTGTTTGGATTGAGAGAAACTTATTTTTCTTTCCCCAAGGCTGCTGCTGCCTTCTTGCAATAAACCTTTACCTCTGGCCATGCCTCATCTTTGGTGAATTGAAGCGACGAGCATCAAGAGCTGGACTATTCCCTCGGTAACCACATTGGTGAGCTAGCCCAGAGGTCTGGGGTATATTCTTCAAGTGGCCTGACCCTCTCACGCTGGTAAGGAGGGCAGTGGCCACTTGTACTCCATCCCCGGAGCAGCTTGTGAGCTAATGTGGTGGTTGGGACTCTGGGGACATCCAGCAGCTGTCCTTTCTCTTCCTGCTGCGCATTAGCTACCTATTAGCACAATGGCTTCCATTGGTGTACGGAGTCAACAGCTCTGAGACTGAAATTTCTGTCTCTGCTCTTTGGGTTTATGGAATTGGGACCTGGCTTAGGTCATTTTTCATGGTACTGGTTTGTGTGAAACTGGAGAAGACCCCATAAAATCCACACTAAATTGTAGCCCCCCCTTAAGGTTCCCTAGAAATGCTATCTGGGGTGCCACGTGTACTACCAGAATTTGGGGTGCCATACGATTTCACCACAGGCTTATTACTAAATCCCCAATATTAATAAGCCCAAGAGGGTTCTTGCCTAATATTTAGAGAAGACTTCTAAATACCAGTACAGATAAACGAGGCAGCATGGCACGTTTTAAGCTTTTATTTAGTGAGAAAGATGCATAGGAGAGTGAGAGCTATTTACGGGAGAGAGGTGAGTAGGGTTCATACCAAGCACCAGGAACCAGCCACATGGATGAGCCTCTAGGCCAGGAAGCCTAGAGCACATGGCCAGAAGGCCATGCACCCTGGAGGTGCAGGGCTACAGCAAGCCCTGTCCTGGCAAGAGGCCAGGGAAGAAGAGCAGCCGGGGCCACACCGTGGCTGGGCTTTTAACCCACTTCCAAAGGGGAGTGGTTAATTAACCTGCTTGGCTGGTGGGCACCCAGGTGTGGGCAGGTAGGGGAATGAGGCCACACAGGGGCATGGCAAAGGCATCAGGTAGGGGCCTGAGGCCACACAGGGGCGTGGCAGAGGTGTGGTCTTCCAGCTCACAAACCTAATCTATCTTTACCTGTATGCTTGCCTGCTTCATGTGGGAGACAAGATTCCAAGATTTTTGCCTCAGCCCCTCTGTGAGGAAGATTTGGATATGGTTTGGAAGAGTACTCATGTGGTGAAATACGAGTGGTTCAATTTAATTTCCATCCAAAAGCACCTTGAGTTGCGTTGTGGCTGATTGAGCAGCTTACAGTTACCATCCTATTTCTAAGAAGAAAGTGGTGTTCTGTTGTCATACTGCATGGCCTGTGTATGTGTTAAAGTTAAGAGAAGGTGGCTGGTAAGTGGATTTTTAAAATATTTACTTCATTTGAAAGTCAGAGTTGAAGCAGGCAGGCATACAGCTTAAAATTGATTAGGTTTGTGAGCTGGAAGACCACGCCTTTGCCACGCCCCTGTGTGACCTCATCCCCCTACCTGGCCACATCTGGGTGCCTGCCAACCAGCCAATCAGGTTAATTAACCACTCCCCTTTGGAAGTGGGTTAAACTCCTAGGACATGATGTGTCTGGCCCTTCTCTTTCCCCTGACCTCTTGCCAGGAGGGGGCTTGCTGTAGCCCCGCGCCCTAGGCTTCCAGGCCTAGATACTCCTCCATGTAGCTGGTTCCTGGTGCTCAGTATGATCCCACATTTTCCTCTCTTTCTTAAATAACGCTCTCTGCCTCTGCTTTGCTGCTGGTGATAAGCGGTGGAGAGCAGCTCAAAGTGCTTGCTGCATGTGGTTTTGGCCTGCTCTCTGAGTGGTATGGATACTACCCTAGTTTCCAGACTTTTCCCCTCTCTCCTACCTGAACTAAACCCTCACTTTCCTGGCTCCTTGATCTCTTACAAACCTATTGTAAATTTCCACAGATGCCTCTGATGAAATTGACTGTGAGGAACAAGAATTAATGCAATTAAAGGTGTTTTCTGAGCAGAGTACCCACTGAGTCTGTAATGAGGATATAGTTATCTTTATGTATGTTGGTGTCCAGTACCATTACTGGGACTAGAGTTGCTTTCCAAATTAAATGCTCAAGTAAGTTTTTCAGGTTTCAACTGTGGAACAATAGGGTTAACTGAGGTTACTAACAGCAAGAAGTAATTCTATGTAATTGATTAGAACTTTTATTCATTTTTCTTTGGGAGTTTTAAAAAGGAGGAGTAACCATAATAAAACCATCTTCCTTCCCTTTTCGTTTTCACATTTTGTATAGCAAAAACCATTTAATGATATTCTGAATTACCTGAATTTCTGAATTTCTTCTGTGTATCAGATAACACCACCATGCACAAGTTAAGCTTCTTGGTATTTGGATATCTGTTAGATGCTACTAAGAAAGTAGAGATGAGCTTTCTTTTTAAAGCTTTTGAGGTGGTGTCACAGAATAGCGTGTTGTAGATACAGTCAACTGCTTTGTTACCTTCCAACTAGGCATCTGTAAATCCTGAAACTTAAGATGGCAGGTGATGTCCTATAGACTCTGCTGTTCAAGTTGGACACAACTGACAGTTTGTTCTTTCTCTCTAAAAGTGATAGGGGATTTGTAGCTTAGTGGTTTTTTGTTTATTTCTAATTTGCTGCTGATAATGTATATGAACTTAACATTCTGTGTAAACTGCCATTTGTTACTGCACAGTTTATGCAGTGTTGCTTTGCCAAATAAAAGTTCAAAGTAAAAAAAAATCAAGTTATCAAGGATAAGAAATATTTTTTAAGATTTATTTAAGTATTTGCAAAGCAGAATAACAGAGAGAGAGAGAGAGAGAGGTAATCCATCCACAGGTTCCCTCCCCAGAGAGAGAGAGAGAGAGGTCCTCCATCCACAGGTTCCCTCCCCAGAGAGAGAGAGAGAGAGAGAGAGAGGTCCTCCATCCACAGGTTCCCTCCCCAGAGAGAGAGAGAGAGGTCCTTCATCCACAGGTTCCCTCCCCAGAGAGAGAGAGAGAGGTCCTCCATCCACAGGTTCCCTCCCCAGAGAGAGAGAGAGGTCCTCTATCCACAGGTTCCCTCCCCAGAGAGAGAGAGAGAGAGAGAGAGAGGTCCTCCATCCACAGGTTCCCTCCCCAGAGAGAGAGAGAGAGAGAGAGAGGTCCTTCATCCACAGGTTCCCTCCCCAGAGAGAGAGAGAGAGAGAGGTCCTCCATCCACAGGTTCCCTCCCCAGAGAGAGAGAGAGAGAGAGAGAGACAGAGAGGTCCTCCATCCACAGGTTCCCTCCCCAGAGAGAGAGACAGAAAGAGAGAGAGAGGTCCTCCATCCACAGGTTCCCTCCCCAGAGGGCTACAATGGCTGGATCTTGCTGATCTGAAGCCAAGAGCCAGGACCCTCATCCAAGTCTCCCACATGGGTGCAGTGGCCAAAGGATTTGTGCCATCCTCCACTGCTTTTCTAGGGCATTTTGAACCAGTGCTCTTATGAAATGCCAGCACTGCAGGTGGAGGTTTAACCTACTATGCCACAGTGCTGGCCCCAATAAAAAGAATTCTAAATGAACTTACCAAAATTTAGAATTGTTTAAAGTTTTATTTATGTATTTGAAAGGCTGAGTTAGAGAGTGGGACAGACATCGTCAACCTACTGGTTCAATCCCAGATCTCTGCAGCAAACAAGCACTGGGCCAGACTGAAGGCAGGAGCCTGGAGCTCCATTCAGGCCTCCTACATCAGTAGCAGGGGCCTAAACACTTGTGCCATTTTCTCTGCTCTTCCCAGGCCATTAGCAGGGAGCTTGATCTGAAGTAGAGCAGCTGTGACATGTGACCCTATGGATGCCAGCATCACAGGTGGTGGCCTTACCCACAACATCACAATTCCAGCCCTGACATTAAAAATGTTCAAGGGTCAGCCAGCATCGTAGGTTAAGTGCAGTCTATCATACCTGCACCCCTTAAGAGTGCTTCTTTGAGTCCAGACTGCTGCACTTCTAATCTAGCACCCTGTGAATGTGCCTGGGATAGCAGAAGATGGCCCAAGTTCTGGGACCCCTGCCACACATGTGGGAGAACCACATGGATTTCCCTGGCTTCCAGCTTCTTCTCTTTGTTTTCTCTCTCTGTAACTCTGCCTTTAACATAAATAAATAAATGTTAAAAATGTTAATAAAAAATGTTAAAATGTTTACCTTAGAAGCCTAGGGCAATAAGAGGGCTTGATTATTTACATCTGTGTTTTTCAAGATTTCTTTATTTGAAAAATAAGATTTGGGTAGGGTTTCTTGATATCATGGTGCAGAGGCTGTAGGCTCTTGGTGGGAGAAGCATCCCTTGCTATGTGCCAGAAGCACAGCACTGTGTCTTTTACACAAAGTGGGGAGCGCCACACATTCCTTTCTCCACCCTACTCCACTTCACTCTTTGTTTCTTCTGCCTTTTTTGGCTCCAGTTTTCTCTGATTTTGCTTTTTGGTTTCTTAAGGTAGAATTGTAGATAATTGATTTCATATCTTACTATGAAATATAGATCTTTACAGCTATTTCCTCCTAAGCCTTGCTTTGCATTTATTCCATTAATTTGTGTTGTACTTTGATTCTAATCATCTTACATCTGAATTTCCCATGTGGTTTCTTCAATACGTCACTGTCCATTTAGGAATATGATTCTTATTTACTACAAGTTTGAAGAATTCTTCAATATCTTTCTGGTTTTGGTTTCCAGGGATGTAAATTTTTAATTTTTTTTATTTGAGGAACCAAGAGACAGAGCAAAAAGGAGATCCCTGTGCTTCTCTCTCCCATCAACTGACTTTCTCCAGCTACCACAATACCTGGACTCCACTAGCCTAAGGCCTAGCACTCAGAACTCAAGCCAGGTTTGTACCATGGATAGAAAGGGCTCCAGGTACTTGGCCCATTCTTGGCTCTTTCTTTTTCTTTTAGAAAGCTTTTATTTAATGAATACACATTTCATAGGTACAGCTTTAGGAAAATAGCAGTTCTTCCCCCCTTCCCACCCTCGCACCCCCACTCCTGTCCCACCTTCTACTCCCTCTGCTATCCCATTCTTCATAAAGATTCATTTGTAATTATCTTTATATACAGAAGGCCAACTCTGTACTAAGTAAAGATTTCAACAGTTTGCAGAGACACACAATGTCTAAAGTACTTTTGAAGATGACTTTTACTGTTAATTCTCATAGCACAACTCATTAAGGACAGAGGTCCTACATAGGGAGTAAGTACACAGTGACTCCTATTGTTGATTTAACAATTGACACTTTTATTTATGATGTCAGTGATCACCTGAGGCTCTTGTCATGAGCTGCCAAAGCTATAGAAGCCTTTTGAGTCCACAAACTCTGTTACTATGTAGACAGGGCCATAAGAAAAGTGGAAAGTTCTCTCTAGCCTTCTGAAAAAGGTACCTCCTTTGATGTCCTCTTCTTTCCACTGGGGTCTCACTCACAGAGATCATTTATGTAGATTTTCTTTTTTCTACAGTGTCTTGGATTTCCATGCCTAAAATGCTCTCATGGGATTTTTAGCTAGATGCTGATGTCATTGTGCTGTTTAGGGCATTTGTCATTCTATGAGTCTGCTGTGTGGCCTGCTTTCCATGTTGGATCATTCTCTCCTTTTTAATTCTATCTATTGTTATTAGTAGACACTTGATCTTGTTTATGTGATCCCTTTGAGCCTATCTATATGAACAGTTACACATTTGTGTTTTAAGGATTTATTTTTCTATTTAAAAGTCAGTTACGCACAGAGAAGCAGAGAGAGAGAGAGAGGGAGGTCTTCTATCCAATGGTTCACTCCCTAGTTGGCTGCAACAGCTAGAGCTCTGCCGACCCAGAGCCAGGAGCTTCTTCCAGGTCCCCCACATAGGAGCAGGGGCCCAAAGACTTGGGCCATCTTCTACTGCTTTTCCAGGGCATAACAGAACTAGATTGGAAGTGGAGCAATTGGGATTCAAACCGGTGCCCATACGGGATGCCAGCACTGGAGGTGGGACTTGAAGTGGTGCCCTTGTGGAATTCCAACACTGCAGAAGGGTGGCTTTACCCTCTAAGCCATGGCCCCAGCCCCTTCTATATGTATTGTTTTCATCATTCAGCTTTTGAACTCTTTGTATCCCTGACCTGTTTTTTTTTGGGGGGGGGGGCACTGCTGTGTTAAACCAAGATAAACTGCAGCTTACAGCACTGGCATCCCATACAGGCCCAGGTTCAAGTCCCAGCTGCTCCATTTCCAATCCAGATCCTGGCTAATGTGCCTGGAAAAGCAGCAGAAGATGACCCAAGTACTTGGACACCTGCACCCACATATGAGACCCAGAATAAGCCTGTGCTTCCTGGCTTTGGATTGGCACAGCTCTGTCTGTTGTGGCCATCTGGAGAGTGAACCAGTGGATGGAAGATCTATATCTCTTCTCTCTAACTCTGCCTTTCAATTTAACAAATCTTCAAGAATCATTTTTGTCCTACTGTGAAATCATTAAACATTTCTCTTTATATTAATACACATTGTATTGTTCCTAGCTTTTTTAGTGTAGCCTGGTAATCTTTGCCTTTTCTTTTTTTTTGACAAGCAGTGTGGATAGTGAGAGAGGGAGAGACAGAGAGAAAGGTCTTCCTTTTTGCTGTTGGTTCACCCTCCAGTGGCTGCTGCAGCCAGCACATCTCTCTGATCCGAAGCCAGGAGCCAGGTGCTTCTCCTGGTCTCCCATGCGGGTGCAGGGCCCAAGGACTTGGGCCATCCTCCACTGCCCTCCCGGGCCATAGCAGAGAGCTGGCCTGGAAGAGGGGCAATCGGGACAGAATCCGGCGCCCCAACCAGGACTAGAAGCCGGTGTGCCAGCTCCGCAAGGCGGAGGATTAGCCTGTTAAGCCATGGCGCCAGCCAATCTGCCTTTTTAAACTATTCAACTGAGAAATAGCTATAGATACCTGTGGGATACAACACAATCATTTGATGAGTGTTAATTCTGGAATTGTCTAATCAGAATAACTCATTCATCACCTCCTATACTGTATGGTGGGTATTTTCAAAAGCCTCTCTTAACAAGCTGAAATATGAAATACAGCATTGTAGTTTCCATGATTTGCAGTACAGCTGTAGACTCATTTCTCCTGTCTACTGGAAACTTTGTGCCCCATGACCAATGTATCTCCTTTGTCCTTAACCCACCATTTCTCCCCTCACTCATTGGTAACCACAATTCTCTACTGACATGCATTTCACAGGTGTACTCTGGCAAGCCCAAAACTGGGGACAGGGAGGTCGGGGCTTAGTCTCCACCCTTGGCACAGGCAAGCACCCACCGGGTCCACTGGAGTGGTGGTGCTCTGCTATCCATGTCCCTCCCCCAGCTGTGATCATGTGCCTAGGACAGCTGCTATTCTCCTATTGGAGCTCCCTCCCACAGCCATGGCTGGGCACCCAGCTGTGGCCCAGGCAAGCCATGGCAGGGTGGGTATGGATCATGGATGGATGGGAGTGATGGGTGAGGGTGTGTAGTGCAGGAAGATGAAGATGGTTAGGAATCATGGGAAGCAAGCCCTTAACCATGTTACCATTTTTCCTTGTAATAAATTTTGGGAAATCATTAAAATCCCCTAAATGTCCCACCACTCTGGTAGGTAGATTTGTAACTTCTACAGACTGCCACTATTTCTAAGGTATGCTAACTAGATACAATGTTGGGAGTTCTCTCACCTCATCTTAACTCTCACATTATGCTATCCATAGCACCCATGCTGAGTTAGGTCTTGGAATTCTTGGTAATAAAGAAGCAATAGGACTCAGAATACGGACTCAAAAATCTAGAAAAGTGAAATATTTAAAAATATGAACACTGCCAACCAAGGCTGCCTGATCACTCTGCAAAAGCCCACAACAGCCAGGGTGCTATCTATGAAAGCCAGGATGCAGGGACTCCATGTGGGTTTCCATGCAGATGGCAAAAATCCAAGTTTTTGCACCATGACCTGTTGACTCAAAAGAACAATTGTGGTGCCGGTGCTGTTAGTGTCATGAGTAAAGTCACCACCTGCATTGCCAGCAATCCATATGGGCATCAGATTGAGTTCTGGCTGCCCGCTTCCAATCCAGCTCTCTCTTATGGCCTGAGAAAGTAGAAGATGGCCCATGGCCTTGGGCCCTTGTGCCTGTGTGGGTGGGAGACCTGGAAGAAGCCCCTGGCTCCTGGTTTTGGATCAGTGTAGCTCTAGCCATTGCAGCCACCTGGGGAGTGAACCAGCAAATGGAAGACCTCTCTCTCTGTCTCTGTGTCTCTGTAACTATGCATTTCAAATAAATAACTAAAACTTTAAAAAATAACTTAAATACTTGAAGTAAGTTGGTTTGGAGGTCTGAAATAGCCAGGACACACCAAGCACTCTGATATATATGTGGTATGTCCAGAGAAGTAGCTTAACCTAGTGTAGCATGATGCCTACGCTTCCAATGTCTGGTTTGTGCAGCCTGTGACCTAGGCCCCATGTGCCCAACAGGCAAGTCTCAGGCTGCTCCACATGATTACTGTACAAGAGGGCAAACACCCAAAGGCAAAATACTTTTCAAATTATGTTGGTATCATATTGACTGTTGTCTCATGGGCTAGAACAAAAGTGAACTGGAAAATGTCAGGGGTCCCTGTGGAGAAGAATTCTATCAAGGTTTGTATACAGAGAGGAGTGTCATTGAACAGTTAAAGAAAGCTGTAATAGATATATTATGTCGATTTTTCCTATACATATAATTGTGGCCAAAAACTAACTTTAAGCTGTATACTTTAATGGAATTTTAGATACATAAAAACGAGAGATGCTGCAAGGAAAACAGTTAGTATTGCCTGAGTAATTTTCTGTGTAATATAGATACTAATGAAAACAGGTTTCTTTTTGGTGTACTGCTAATTAATTCGACAATCCTGATGAATAGTATAAATTATTTAGGCAGTGACTTTTTTATGATTTATTTATTTATTTATTTCAAAGGCTGTTACAGAGAGGCAGAGGCAGAAAGAGAGATGGTTTTACATCTGCTGATCACTCCCCAAATGGCCTCATTGGCTGAGGCTGGGCCAATCTGAAGCCAGGAGCCTGGGGATTTTTTCGAAATCTCCCATGTTGGTGCAAGGGACCCGAGGACTTGGGTCTTCTCTCCCCTCTCCTCCTCTTCCCTCCCCTCCCCTCCCCTCCCCTCCCCTCATTTGACAGGTAGGGTGTGGAGGAAGCTGAATCTGGAAAGGCCTAGAGGAACTTCCTGAGCCTGCCTCAAATTTGAAAACCTGTCTTTAAGTTTCAATTCCCTGGTAGCAAACACCCCAGCCCCAGGGTGCTTCTCCCTAAGGATCATTAAGGTGGTACAATAAGAGTTCTTAAGGCCCTTTTGCATCACAACACCCCACGCCTTGACCACATGCCCTCAGGCCGTCATCCACTCTGTACCATCCAACCTGTACCTCAGCTATATACACCACCTCTCTTTTTTTGACAGGCAGAGTGGGTAGTGAGAGAGAGAGAGACAGAGAGAGAGAGAGACAGAGAGAAAGCTCTTCCTTTTTGCCGTTGGTTCACCCTCCAGTGGCCACTGCGGCCAGCACATCTCTCTGATCTGAAGCCAGGAGCCAGGTGCTTCTCCTGGTCTCCCATGCAGGTGCAGGGCCCAAGGATTTGGGCCATCCTCCACTGCCCTCCCAGGCCATAGCAGAGAGCTGGCCTGGAAGAGGGGCAACCGGGAATAGAAGCTGGTGTGCCGGCGCCGCAAGGCGGAGGATTAGCCTGTTAAGCCACGGCGCCAGCCCATACAACCTCTCTTTTACAATAAAGTGAGACCCTGGGGATAGCCAGCACTTGGGGGCTGTTGGCAGCGCCGCCTGGGCAGCCTCCTACAGCCAGGGGTCTGGCAGGCTCCGGGGGCAAATGGACTACGGAAGCCGAGAGGGGCCCATCCGCGCCAAAACCCAAGACGCGCTGCGGCCTCCAGGGAGGGACACAGGGGACACAAGTGGCTGTGTGGCTTGCAGTGCCCGACCTGAGGGAGGCAGGGAGGCTGGCAGCTGAGGCACAGCCGCCACCAGCCCTTCGGGGAACTAGCAGCGGAGGCTTGGGCAGTGGCGGCTGCCACTAAGACATCCCGTTCCCTGGGGCTGCAGTGGGGCTGCAGGGTCGGGTGCGCCGCGGGCCTGGGGGGCTACTTGCCTGTGTGCAGGGCTTCTACGTGTTGGACCTCTCAGTTGTAGAGATGCCCACTTGCTCGAGAGGACGCCCAAAAATCCAGACTCCACACCAGTTGATGCAAAAAGCATGAGGTATTTATTGTACGTTTGCGCAAACGGGCCCCCACCTAAGGCGGTGAGGAGCCCAGAGCGGCAGTTTCACACAGGTTATATAGTCAACAAATTAGCATATGGGATTGGCTGGTTCGGAGGGACAATTAGCATACCGGAGAGTGCTGAGGAGAGTGCTGAGGGAACCAGCTGAGGAGAATGCTGAGGAGAGTGCTGAGGGAACCAGCTGAAGAGAATGCTGAGGAGAGTGCTGAGGGAACCAGCTGAGGAGAATGCTGAGGAGAGTACTGAGACTCTCCGAAGGGGAGTGGCAGCTCTGCTCTGGGCATGCCTAGAGGTTCTCTAAAGGGGATAGACTTTTCCTTCCCAGAGAACGTCCTGCCCGCTGGACCCTGGGGAACATCTAACCTCTTAAGAAGCCCCTGATATCTGCCCAGGCCTAGTTTCTTGTCCCTCTCCCCCATAAGGGTCCTTCATTCCCTCCTTTTCTTTTTGCAAAGATTTTAATCCTAAAATCTATTGGACCGGCCCGGGGAGAACCTGCCTCACTGGAGGGAGGAAACTCTGTTCTTGCTGGACTGGGTTAGGTTCCACGTTAACAATTGCGGAGCATGGGGATTGGAAAAACAATGGGGAAAGGCCAGGAACATCATAAATATTAAACAGTTTTTGAAAGTCTTAGCTTGAGTGGGTTCTGAGTGCGCTGGAGCTTCCATTTGGCTGGTCTATCCGGATCCTCGGGGCCCTGGGGAGGTGGTGCTCGCTTCACGTGTGAGGCGTGGACCCAAGCAGCGATTCCATCGACCTTGAGAGCGGTGGGAGTTGTCAACAGCACAGTGAAGAGGCCTTTCCACCGGGGCTCTAGAGTCTTAGATTGGTGCCTTCGGACATACACAGCATCACCGATTTGGAAAGGATGTGGAATGGTTGTCATCTTGGGTTGGTAGGCTGCTGCAAGAGGTTTCCAGACCTGGTTCTGGATGATCTGGAGCGCTCTCAACCGGGCCTGTAACTTAGGGGCATCGGCAACGGAGTCACTGGCAAGGTCAAGCAAGCCTGCTACTGGTGGGGGCCCTCCATAAAGGATTTCGTATGGTGTCAGCCCGCAATGAGAGGGCGTGTTTCGGACCCGGAACAACACCATAGGGAGGAGTTGGACCCAGTCTTTAACACCAGTCTCCAACGCTAATTTGGACAAAGTCTCTTTAATTATTCTGTTCATTCTTTCTACCTGTCCTGAACTTTGGGGTCTATAGGCACAGTGCAATTTCCAATTTATGCCTAATGCTTTGGCCACCAACTGACTTACCTGGGAGACAAACGCTGGGCCATTGTCGGACCCGATTACCTTAGGCAAGCCGAACCGGGGGAAGATCTCCTCTATGATCTTCTTGACGACCACCTGGGCGGTTTCCCGTTTTGTGGGGAATGCCTCAGTCCATCCGGAGAAGGTGTCTACAAAAACTAGAAGATACTTATTCCCATAACTGCCCGGCCTTATCTCAGTGAAATCGACCTCCCAGTTGATTCCTGGTCGGTCTCCTCTTACCCTAGCTCCCTCCGGGAGCTTGAGGTGTCTGGCATTTACCTTGGCACACGGAACACAGGATTCAGTCACCTGCTGGACTAAAGAGTCAAGTCCGGGGATGTAATAAGACTGCCTATCTTCCTGTAAGGCTGCTTTTAGCTTTTTGTGTCCCAAATGAGTCCATTGATGGAGGCTGGTAATTATTTCTTTAGCCAATTGCTGTGGCAAGACTATTTTCTCTCCGAGCCTCCAAACCCTTATTTGTTCATCATACTCTGCACCGAGCCGCTGAATCGTATCTAAGTCTTGGTCCGAATAGAGGAAAGGTGGTTCCCTCGATACTTGGGTGGGCTCAATTGTCTTTAACGGGAGCACCTGTTGGCTCAGGGCTGCCGCCCTAGCGGCTTCGTCTGCCATCCTGTTTCCCCTTGCTACGGGGTCGTCTCCTCGTTGGTGCCCGGGGCAATGAATTGCTGAGGAGAATGCTGAGGAGAGTGGCAGCTCTGCTCAGTTTCAGCGGCAAGGAGGAGGTCGTCCACATATTGCAGGAGGACCAGGTCCGGATGGTTGACTCGGAAGTCGGCCAAATCTAGGTGCAGAGCTTCATCAAACAAGGTAGGCGAGTTTTTAAATCCTTGGGGCAACCTTGTCCAGGTGAGTTGTCCTGAAAACCCGGTCTCTGGGTCTTTCCACTCAAAAGCAAAGATGGATTGGCTCTGAGGGCTCAGTCTTAAACAAAAGAATGCACCTTTTAGATCTAACACAGTGTACCATACGTGGGTCGGAGGCAAGGTACTTAGCAGATTGTAGGGGTTGGGCACTGTGGGATGCATATCCTCCGTTCTCCTGTTAACCTCCCGCAAGTCCTGTACCGGGCGGTAGTCACCCGTACCAGGCTTCTTTACTGGTAGTAGGGGGGTGTTCCAAGGTGAACGACAAGGTTTTAAAATGCCTAGGTGTAACAATCTCTGGATATGTGGCCGGATACCTACCTTAGCTTCCTTGCCCATCGGATATTGACGAACTGACACGGGAATGGCCGTGGGCATCAGATCAAGGGAGGCCGGTTGATGGCCAGCCCTATTCCCGCAGTCTCTGCCCAGGCCTGAGGAAAATCTTGGAGCTTAAAGGCCCTTTTTCTGAAGTCAGTACCGAGTGCTGGGCTCCCGTGTCAATCAGGAAGGTTTTCGGTCTGCCCCCCACTTCAAGGGTTATCCTGGGCTCAGGGGGGGGGCTCCTGGCCCTGACTCACCTAGTCGTCTTCTTCCAGGGACAGGATTGGAACTGGTCTCCTCTTTGGTCCCTGTGTTTTCTTCGGGCAGTCTTTGACCCAGTGTCCTCTTTCTTTACAATAGGCACATTGATCTCTTTCCACCCGAGGCTTTCGTTTGTCTCCCAAGTCCCTATTCTGTCCTGGTCTACTCCTTTCTGTATCCTGCACTACGGTGGCCAAAATTCTACTAAGCTCTTGATTACGTCTTTTGTCTCTTTTGTCTTCCCTTTCCTCCTGCTCCTTGCGGATTCTTTTCTCCTTCTCCTCTCGGATCTCCCTTTTGTTGTAAATCTTTTCTGCCTCCTTCATTAAATCTTGTATAGTACGGTAGGCTTCCATTAATCTTTCTAGGAAGCCTGCCGGCGTTTCCTCAGCCCCCTGCACTATTGCACGTACCTTGGCCAAATTGGTGGGGCGCTTTCCAGCCCCCCTGAGACCCGCAAGGAGAATCTGGTGGTAAAGACAAAGTCACTCCCTACCAGCAACGGTGGTGTAGTCCCAATCAGGACGGGTTGAGGGAAACGCCTCCTCGATTTCGTTTAGCAGTAGGGTCGGTCGGCCATCTGCTCCAAGGACGTTTTTCCGTGCCTCAAGGTAGACACGCTGCTTTTCCTCAGTAGTGAGGAGGGTCTGCAGAAGCTGCTGACAATCATCCCAGGTGGGCTGATGAGTCAATAAAATTGACTCAATCAGCCCAGTCAGAGCCTGGGGGTCCTGAGAGAAAGAGGGGTTATGGGTTTTCCAATTGTAAAGATCGGAAGCAGAAAATGGCCAGTACTGCATCTGGCCAGCCACCGAGCGAGGAGGAAAAGCCTGCGAAGTCCAGACGCTTCCCGAGCCCCCTGCCTGCCCCCGACGGAGGCGCAGGTGGCTAGAGGGCGGGGAAGGCACTGAGACTTCTTCCCCTGCCCTCGTGGAATCAGGGGATGGTGCAGAAGGTTGCACATCCCGCTTTGGTTGTTGTGGGAGTTCCTGCGGGGGAGCAGGCTGGCCGGGAAGATAGGGTGGGGGAGAGTCAAAGAGCAGAAAGTCCTGATCAGCCGGAAGAACCGGTGGCTTGTCAGGTTTTGGATCTCGAATCTCCTTCAGAGGGTATAGGGAGGAGGTTGGCACAACCGGGATAGGAGCAGGGGGTAACGGGGTCCGTATGGGCTCCGTCGGGAAGGAGAAGGGTTCTATCCAGGGAGGGGGATTACGTGAAAGATCCTCCCACGTAGTAATGTAGGGCACCTGATCAGGGTGTCCATTGGATCCTGGCTGAAAGACCCGCACCTTAATCTGTAAAATAATATCGAGGTTAAAAGTGCCGTTCCTTGGCCAGCCGACCTCGAAGGCCGGCCACTCTGAGGAACAGAATTTTGCCCATTGTTTCCTTTTAATCTCCACTGAGAGGTGGTGCGCGCGTTCTCGAACGTCCTTCCAGTGATCTAGAGTGAGACTTAAAGGGGTGGTTATTTGTTGACCCATGTGTGCGAGGATTTCAGCCCAAACAAAAAGAACAGCCAATGCACAGACACATAAAACAAACAAGACAAGCCACATGGCACCAGATAGGACAAATCGAACGCTATTGCGCTAGTTTTGGGAGCGGCTGCCTGACCAGCCCTCCCCGGGAAGGAGGGAGACTTGGTCTCCGACCCACCTCCAGACCACCCCGGGAGCGTCTTCCGGGGGAACGGACCGAGGGTTTCCCCTACCGGTCCGGACCAGGGGTTGCTGGGCACGCCTGCCTCCCCCACTGGTCTCACAGCCCGGAGCGTCCTCCGGGGAACGGACCAGGGGTTGCTGGGCACGCCTGCCTCCCCCACTGGTCTCACAGAGTCAGGTACTGGGTACTGCCAGTCAGAATACTCAAGACGAAGAACAACAAACAGAAAACACTTAATTATACCTCCAACTGGTCCTGCAGAGAATGGGTCTGAGGGCGACCTCGAGCCCCACGTTGAGCGCCAAAATGTTGGACCTCTCAGTTGTAGAGATGCCCACTTGCTCGAGAGGACGCCCAAAAATCCAGACTCCACACCAGTTGATGCAAAAAGCATGAGGTATTTATTGTACGTTTGCGCAAACGGGCCCCCACCTAAGGCGGTGAGGAGCCCTGAGCGGCAGTTTCACACAGGTTATATAGTCAACAAATTAGCATATGGGATTGGCCGGTTCGGAGGGACAATTAGCATACCGGAGAGTGCTGAGGAGAGTGCTGAGGAAACCAGCTGAGGAGAATGCTGAGGAGAGTGCTGAGGGAACCAGCTGAGGAGAATGCTGAGGAGAATGCTGAGGGAACCAGCTGAGGAGAATGCTGAGGAGAGTACTGAGACTCTCCGAAGGGGAGTGGCAGCTCTGCTCTGGGCATGCCTAGAGGTTCTCTAAAGGGGATAGACTTTTCCTTCCCAGAGAACATGCCCGCTGGACCCTGGGGAACATCTAACCTCTTAAGAAGCCCCTGATATCTGCCCAGGCCTAGTTTCTTGTCCCTCTCCCCCATAAGGGTCCTTCATACGCACAAGGTGGCACCTCATCCCGGCCCAAGGGTGGTGGCAGGAACCCAGGTGGCACTCGGGGATTCAGCAGGGCCCGCCTCCGGGGCCTGCCCGCAACACCTGATTTCCCGCGGGCGTGTCCGTCCACCCTCAGAAAGCTCTGCTGGGACAGCCCTGACCGAGCTCTGAGCTCATCGCACTTGGACCGCCCCAGTGGGCTTCAGGAGTGGGTGTGTGCCAGCAGCAGCCCTCCCCACTCACCCACCGTGCGTCGGCCCCGCCTGACAAGCCCCTAGGGCGGGCGGGGCTTCCCGGGGGGCCTATTGGCAATGCCGGGAAGCGCGGGGCAGTCCGTGTGTGCGGCCCGGGGACACCCGCAGGTGTGTGTGCTCCCCCCGTGGTCGGCCGCTGCGGCTAGCCAGCACCTGGGGGCTGTTGGCAGCGCCCCCTGGGCAGCCTCCTAGAGCCAGGGGTCTGGCAGGCTCCGGGGGCAAATGGAATAAGGAAGCCGAGAGTGGCCCTTCAGCGCCAAAACCCAAAACGCGCTGCGGCCTCCAGGGAGGGACACAGGGGACACAAGTGGCTGTGTGGCTTGCAGTGCCCGACCAGAGGGAGGGAGGTTGGCTGGCTGCTGAGGAGCAGCAGGTGTCAGCCCTTCGGGGAACTGCCCGTGGATGCTTCGGGAATGGGGCCTGCCAACTCACAACCCCCATTCCCTGTGGCTGCATCCGGCCAGGGGGCTCCAGGGTCGGGTGCGCCGCGGGCCTGGGGGGCTTCTTGCCTGTGTGCAGGGCTTCTACGCACAAGGTGGCACCTCATCCCGGCCCAAGGGTGGTGGCAGGAACCCAGGTGGTGCTCGGGGACTCAGCAGGGCCCGCCCCCGGGGCCTGCCCGCAACACCTGATTGCCCGCGGGCATGTCCGTCCACCCTCAGAAAGCTCTGCTGGGACAGCCCTGACGGAGCTCCGAGCTCATCACCCTTGGACTGCACCAGTGGGCTTCAGGAGTGGGTGTGTGCCAGCAGCAGCCCTCCCCACTCACCGACCATGCATCGGCCCCGCCCGACAAGCCCCTAGGGCGGGCGGGGCTTCCCGGGGGCCTATTTGCAACGCCGGGAAGCACGGGGCAGTCCGTGTGTGCGGCTCGGAGACACCCGCAGGTGTGTGTGCTCCCCCCGTGGCCGGCCGCTGCGGCTAGCCAGCACCTGGGGGCTGTTGGCAGCGCCGCCTGGGCAGCCTCCTAGAGCCAGGGGTCTGGCAGGCTCCGGGGGCAAATGGACTAAGGAAGCCGAGAGGGGCCCGTCCGCGCCAAAACCCAAAACGCGCTGCGGCCTCCAGGGAGGGACACAGGGGACACAAGTGGCTGTGTGGCTTGCAGTGCCCGACCAGAGGGAGGGAGGTTGGCTGGCTGCTGAGGCGCAGCAGGTGTCAGCCCTTCGGGGAACTGCCCGTGGATGCTTCGCGAATGGGGCCTGCCAACTCAGAACCCCCGTTCCCTGTGGCTGCAGCCAGCCAGGGGGCTCCAGGGTCGGGTGCGCCGCGGGCCAAGGGGGCATCTTGCCTGTGTGCAGGGCTTCTACGCATAAGGTGGCACCTCATCCCGGCCCAAGGGTGGTGGCAGGAATCCAGGTGGCGCTCAGGGACTCAGCAGGGCCCGCCCCCGGGGCCTGCCCGCAACACCTGATTGCCCGCGGGCGTGTCCGTCCACCCTCAGAAAGCTCTGCTGGGACAGCCCTGACCGAGCTCCGAGCTCATCGCCCTTGGACCACCCCAGTGGGCTTCAGGAGTGGGTGTGTGCCAGCAGCAGCCCTCCCCACTCACCCACCGTGCATCGGCCCCGTCCGACAAGCACCTAGGGCGGGCGGGGCTTCCCGGGGGGCCTATTGGCAATGCCAGGAAGCGCGGGGCAGTCCGTGTGTGCGGCCCGGGGACACCCGCAGGTGTGTGTGCTCCCCCCGTGGCCGGCCGCTGCGGCTAGCCAGCACCTGGGGGCTGTTGGCAGCGCCGCCTGGGCAGCCTCCTAGAGCCAGGGGTCTGGCAGGCTCCGGGGGCAAATGGACTACGGAAGCCGAGAGGGGCCCGTCCGCGCCAAAAGCCAAAATGCGCTGCGGCCTCCAAGGAGGGACACAGGGGACACAAGTGGCTGTGTGGCTTGCAGTGCCCGACCAGAGGGAGGGAGGTTGGCTGGCTGCTGAGGCGCTGCAGGTGTCAGCCCTTCGGGGAACTGCCCATGGATGCTTCGGGAATGGGGCCTGCCAACTCAGAACCCCCGTTCCCTGTGGCTGCAGCCGGCCAGGGGGCTCCAGGGTCGGGTGCGCCGCGGGCCTGGGGAGCTTCTTGCCTGTGTGCAGGGCTTCTACGCACAAGGTGGCACCTCATCCCGGCCCAAGGGTGGTGGCAGGAACCCAGGTGGCGCTCGGGGACTCGGCAGGGCCCGCCCCCGGGGCCTGCCCGCAACACCTGATTGCCCGCGGGCGTGTCCGTCCACCCTCAGAAAGCTCTGCTGGGACAGCCCTGACCGAGCTCCGAGCTCATCGCCCTTGGACCGCCCCAGTGGGCTTCAGGAGTGGGTGTGTGCCAGCAGCAGCCCTCCCCACTCACCCACCGTGCGTCGGCCCCGCCCGACAATCCCCTAGGGCGGGCGGGGCTTCCCGGGGGGCCTATTTGCAACGCCGGGAAGCGCGGGGCAGTCCGTGTGTGCGGCCTGGGGACACCCGCAGGTGTGTGTGCTCCCCCCGTGGTCGGCCGCTGCGGCTAGCCAGCACCTGGGGGCTGTTGGCAGCGCCGCCTGGGCAGCCTCCTAGAGCCAGGGGTCTGGCAGGCTCCGGGGGCAAATGGACTACGGAAGCCGAGAGGGGCCCGTCCGCGCCAAAACCCAAAACGCGCTGCGGCCTCCACGGAGGGACACAGGGGACACAAGTGGCTGTGTGGCTTGCAGTGCCCGACCAGAGGGAGGGAGGTTGGCTGGCTGCTGAGGCGCAGCAGGTGTCAGCCCTTCGGGGAACTGCCCGTGGATGCTTCGCTAATGGGGCCTGCCAACTCAGAACCCCCATTCCCTGTGGCTGCAGCCGGCCAGGGGGCTCCAGGGTCGGGTGCGCCGCGGGCCTGGGGGGCATCTTGCCTGTGTGCAGGGCTTCTACGCACAAGGTGGCACCTCATCCCGGCCCAAGGGTGGTGGCAGGAACCCAGGTGGCGCTCGGAGACTCAGCAGGGCCCGCCCCCGGGGCCTGCCCGCAACACCTGATTGCCCGCGGGCGTGTCCGTCCACCCTCAGAAAGCTCTGCTGGGACAGCCCTGACCGAGCTCCGAGCTCATCCCCCTTGGACCGCCCCAGTGGGCTTCAGGAGTGGGTGTGTGCCAGCAGCAGTCCTCCACACTCACCCACCGTGCTTCGGCCCCGTCCGACAAGCGCCTAGGGCGGGCGGGGCTTCCCTGGGTTCTATTGGCAATGCCGGGAAGCGCGGGGCAGTCCGTGTGTGCGGCCCGGGGACACCCGCAGGTGTTTGTGCTCCCTCCGTGGCCGGCCGCTCCGGCTAGCCAGCACCTGGGGGCTGTTGGCAGCGCCGCCTGGGCAGCCTCCTAGAGCCAGGGGTCTGGCAGGCTCCGGGGGCAAATGGACTACGGAAGCCAAGAGGGGCCCGTCCGCGCCAAAACCCAAAACGCGCTGCGGCCTCCAGGGAGGGACACAGGGGACACAAGTGGCTGTGTGGCTTGCAGTGCCCGACCAGAGGGAGGGAGGTTGGCTGGCTGCTGAGGCGCAGCAGGTGTCAGCCCTTCGGGGAACTGCTTGTGGATGCTTCGCTAATGGGGCCTGCCAACACAGAACCCCCGTTCCCTGTGGCTGCAGCCGGCCAGGGGGCTCCAGGGTCGGGTGCGCCGCGGGCCTGGGGGGCTTCTTGCCTGTGTGCAGGGCTTCTACGCACAAGGTGGCACCTCATCCCGGCCCAAGGGTGGTGGTAGGAATCTAGGTGGCGCTCGGGGACTCAGCAGGGCCCGCCCCCGGGGCCTGCCCGCAACACCTGATTGCCCGCGGGCGTGTCCGTCCACCCTCAGAAAGCTCTGCTGGGACAGCCCTGACCGAGCTCCGAGCTCATCGCCCTTGGACCGCCCCAGTGGGCTTCAGGAGTGGGTGTGTGCCAGCAGCAGCCCTCCCCACTCACCCACCGTGCGTCGGCCCCGCCCGACAAGCCCCTAGGGCGGGCGGGGCTTCCCGGGGGGCCTAATTGCAACGCCGGGAAGCGCGGGGCAGTCCGTGTGTGCGGCCCGGGGACACACGCAGGTGTGTGTGCTCCCCCCGTGGTCGGCCGCTGCGGCTAGCCAGCACCTGGGGGCTGTTGGCAGCGCCCCTGGGCAGCCTCCTAGAGCCAGGGGTCTGGCAGGCTCCGGGGGCAAATGGACTACGGAGGCCAAGAGGGGCCCGTCCGCGCCAAAACCCAAAACGCGCTGCGGCCTCCAGGGAGAGACACAGGGGACACAAGTGGCTGTGTGGCTTGCAGTGCCCGACCAGAGGGAGGGAGGTTGTCTGGCTGCTGAGGCGCAGCAGGTGTCAGCCCTTCGGGGAACTGCCCGTGGATGCTTCGCTAATGGGGCCTGCCAACTCAGAACCCCCATTCCCTGTGGCTGCAGCCGGCCAGGGGGCTCCAGGGTCGGGTGCGCCGCGGGCCTGGGTTGCTTCTTGCCTGTGTGCAGGGCTTCTATGCACAAGTTGGCACCTCATCCCGGCCCAAGGGTGGTGGCAGGTATCCAGGTGGCGCTCGGGGACTCAGCAGGACCCGCCCCCGGGGCCTGCCCGCAACACCTGATTGCCTGCGGGCGTGTCCGTCCACCCTCAGAAAGCTCTGCTGGGACAGCCCTGACCGAGCTCCGAGCTCATCGCCCTTGGACCGCCCCAGTGGGCTTCAGGAGTGGGTGTGTGCCAGCAGCAGCCCTCCCCACTCACCCACCGTGCGCCGGCCCCGCCCGACAAGCCCCTAGAGCGGACGGGGCTTCCCGGGGGGCCTATTTGCAACGCCGGGAAGCGCGGGGCAGTCCGTGTGTGCGGCCCGGGGACACCCGCAGGTGTGTGTGCTCCCCCCGTGGTCGGCCGCTGCGGCTAGCCAGCACCTGCGGGCTGTCGGCAGCGCCGCCTGGGCAGCCTCCTAGAGCAAGGGGTCTGGCAGGCTCCGGGGGCAAATGGACTACGGAAGCCGAGAGGGGCCCGTCCGCGCCAAAAACCAAACACGCTGTGGCCTCCAGGGAGGGACACAGGGGACACAATTGGCTGTGTGGCTTGCAGTGCCCGACCAGAGGGAGGGAGGTTGGCTGGCTGCTGAGGCGCAGCAGGTGTCAGCCCTTCGGGGAACTGCCCGTGGATGCTTCGCGAATGGGGCCTGCCAACTCAGAACCCCCGTTCCCTGTGGCTGCAGCCGGCCAGGGGGCTCCAGGGTCGGGTGCACCGCGGGCCTGGGGGGCATCTTGCCTGTGTGCAGGGCTTCTACGCACAAGGTGGCACCTCATCCCGGCCCAAGGGTGGTGGCAGGAACCCAGGTGGCGCTCGGAGACTCAGCAGGACCCGCCCCCGGGGCCTGCCCGCAACAGCTGATTGCTCGCGGGCGTGTCCGTCCACCCTCAGAAAGCTCTGCTGGGACATCCCTGACCGAGATCCGAGCTCATCGCCCTTGGACCGCCCCAGTGGGCTTCAGGAGTGGGTGTGTGCCAGCAGCAGCCCTCCCCACTCACCCACCGTGCGTCGGCCCCGTCCGACAAGCGCCTAGGGCGGGCGGGGCTTCCCGGGGGTCTATTGGCAATGCCGGGAAGCGCGGGGCAGTCCGTGTGTGCGGCCCGGGGACACCCGCAGGTGTTTGTGCTCCCTCCGTGGCCGGCCGCTGCGGCTAGCCAGCACCTGGGGGCTGTTGGCAGCGCCGCCTGGGCAGCCTCCTAGAGCCAGGGGTCTGGCAGGCTCCGGGGGCAAATGGACTACGGAAGCCAAGAGGGGCCCGTCCGCGCCAAAACCCAAAACGCGCTGCGGCCTCTAGGGAGGGACACAGGGGACACAAGTGGCTGTGTGGCTTGCAGTGCCCGACCAGAGGGAGGGAGGTTGGCTGGCTGCTGAGGCGCAGCAGGTGTCAGCCCTTCGGGGAACTGCCCGTGGATGCTTCGCGAATGGGGCCTGCCAACTCAGAACCCCCATTCCCTGTGGCTGCAGCCGGCCAGGGGGCTCCAGGGTCGGGTGCGCCGCGGGCCTGGTGGGCTTCTTGCCTGTGTGCAGGGCTTCTACGCACAAGGTGGCACCTCATCCCGGCCCAAGGGTGGTGGCAGGAATCTAGGTGGCGCTCGGGGACTCAGCAGGGCCCGCCCCCGGGGCCTGCCCGCAACACCTGATTGCCCGCGGGCGTGTCCGTCCACCCTCAGAAAGCTCTGCTGGGACAGCCCTGACCGAGCTCCGAGCTCATCGCCCTTGGACCGCCCCAGTGGGTTTAAGGAGTGGGTGTGTGCCAGCAGCAGCCCCCCCCACTCACCCACCGTGTGTCGGCCCCACCCAACAAGCCCCTAGGGCGGGCGGGGCTTCCCAGGGGCCCTATTTGCAACGCCGGGAAGCGCAAGCACGGGGCAGTCCGTGTGTGCGGCCCGGGGACACCCGCAGGTGTGTGTGCTCCCTCCGTGGCCTGCCGCTGCGGCTAGCCAGCACCTGGGGGCTGTTGGCAGCGCCGCCTGGGCAGCCTCCTAGAGCCAGGGGTCTGGCAGGCTCCGGGAGCAAATGGACTACGGAAGCCGAGAGGGGCCCGTCCGCGCCAAATCCCAAAACGCGCTGCGGCCTCCAGGGAGGGACACAGGGGACACAAGTGGCTGTGTGGCTTGCAGTGCCCGACCAGAGGGAGGAAGGTTGGCTGGCTGCTGAGGCGCAGCAGGTGTCAGCCCTTCGGGGAACTGCCTGTGGATGCTTCGGGAATGGGGCCTGCCAACTCAGAACCCCCATTCCCTGTGGCTGCAGCCGGCCAGGGGGCTCCAGGGTCGGGTGCGCCGCGGGCCTGGGGGGCTTCTTGCCTGTGTGCAGGGCTTCTACGCACAAGGTGGCACCTCATCCCGGCCCAAGGGTGGTGGCAGGAACCCAGGTGGCCCTCGGGGACTCAGCAGGGCCCGCCCCCGCGGCCTGCCCGCAACACCTGATTGCCCGCGGGTGTGTCCGTCCACCCTCAGAAAGCTCTGCTGGGACAGCCCTGACCGAGCTCCGAGCTCATCGCCCTTGGACCGCCCCAGTGGGCTTCAGGAGTGGGTGTGTGCCAGCAGCAGCCCTCCCCACTCACCCACCGTGCATCGGCCCCGCCCGACAAGCCCCTAGGGCGGGCGGGGCTTCCCAGGGGGCCTATTTGCAACGCCGGGAAGCGCGGGGAAGTCCGTGTGTGCGGCCCGGGGACACCCGCAGGTGTGTGTGCTCCCCCCATGGCCGGCCGCTGCGGCTAGCCAGCACCTGGGGGCTGTCGGCAGCGCCGCCTGGGCAGCCTCCTAGAGCCAGGGGTCTGGCAGGCTCCGGGGGCAAATGGACTACGGAAGCTGAGAGGTGCCCGTCCGCGCCAAAACCCAAACGCGCTGTGGCCTCCAGGGAGGGACACAGGGGACACAAGTGGCTGTGTGGCTTGCAGTGCCCGACCAGAGGGAGGGAGGTTGGCTGGCTGCTGAGGCGCAGCACGTGTCAGCCCTTCGGGGAACTGCCCGTGGATGCTTCGGGAATGGGGACTGCCAACTCAGAACCCCCGTTCCCTGTGGCTGCAGCCGGCCAAGGGGCTGCAGGGTCGGGTGCGCCGCGGGCCTGGGGGGCTTCTTGCCTGTGTGCAGGGCTTCTACGCACAAGGTGGCACCTCATCCCGGCCCAAGGGTGGTGGCAGGAATCCATGTGGCGCTCGGGGACACAGCAGGGCCCGCCCCCGGGGCCTGCCCGCAACACCTGATTGCCCGCGGGCGTGTCCGTCCACCCTCAGAAAGCTCTGCTGGGACAGCCCTGACCGAGCTCCGAGCTCATCGCCCTTGGACCGCCCCAGTGGGCTTCAGGAGTGGGTGTGTGCCAGCAGCAGCCCTCACCACTCACCCACCGTGCGTCGGCCCCGCCCGACAAGCCCCTACGGCGGGCGGGGCTTCCCGGGGGGCCTATTTGCAATGCCGGGAAGCGCAGGGCAGTCCGTGTGTGCGGCCCGGGGACACCCGCAGGTGTGTGTGCTCCCTCCGTGGCCTGCCGCTGCGGCTAGCCAGCACCTGGGGGCTGTTGGCAGCGCCGCCTGGGCAGCCTCCTAGAGCAAGGGGTCTGGCAGGCTCCGGGGGCAAATGGACTACGGAAGCCGAGAGGGGCCCGTCCGCGCCAAAACCCAAAACGCGCTGCGGCCTCCAGGGAGGGACACAGGGGACACAAGTGGCTGTGTGGCTTGCAGTGCCCGACCAGAGGGAGGAAGGTTGGCTGGCTGCTGAGGCGCAGCAGGTGTCAGCCCTTCGGGGAACTGCCTGTGGATGCTTCGGGAATGGGGCCTGCCAACTCAGAACCCCCATTCCCTGTGGCTGCAGCCGGCCAGGGGGCTCCAGGGTCGGGTGCGCCGCGGGCCTGGGGGGCTTCTTGCCTGTGTGCAGGGCTTCTACGCACAAGGTGGCACCTCATCCCGGACCAAGGGTGGTGGCAGGAACCCAGGTGGCCCTCGGTGACTCAGCAGGGCCCGCCCCCGGGGCCTGCCCGAAACACCTGATTGCCCGCGGGCGTGTCCGTCCACCCTCAGAAAGCTCTGCTGGGACAGCCCTGACCGAGCTCCGAGCTCATCGCCCTTGGACCGCCCCAGTGGGTTTAAGCAGTGGGTGTGTGCCAGCAGCAGCCCTCCCCACTCACCCACCGTGTGTCGGCCCCTCCCGAAAAGCCCCTAGGTCGGGCGGGGCTTCCCAGGGGCCCTATTTGCAACGCCGGGAAGCGCAAGCACGGGGCAGTCCGTGTGTGCGGCCCGGGGACACCCGCAGGTGTGTGTGCTCCCCCCGTGGCCTGCCGCTGCGGCTAGCCAGCACCTGGGGGCTGTTGGCAGCGCCGCCTGGGCAGCCTCCTAGAGCCAGGGGTCTTTCAGGCTCCGGGGGCAAATGGACTACGGAAGCCGAGAGGGGCCCGTCCGCGCCAAAACCCAAAACGCGCTGCGGCCTCCAGGGAGGGACACAGGGGACACAAGTGGCTGTGTGGCTTGCAGTGCCCGACCAGAAGGAGGGAGGTTGGCTGGCTGCTGAGGTGGAGCAGGTGTCAGCCCTTCGGGGAACTGCCCGTGGATGCTTCGGGAATGGGGCCTGCCAACTCAGAACCCCCGTTCCCTGTGGCTGCAGCCGGCCAGGGGGCTCCAGGGTCGGGTGTGCCGCGGGCCTGTGGGGCTTCTTGCCTGTGTGCAGGGCTTCTACGCACAAGGTGGCACCTCATCCCGGCCCAAGGGTGGTGGCACAAACCCAGGTGGCGCTCGGGGACTCGGCAGGGCCCGCCCCCGGGGCCTGCCCGCAACACCTGATTGCCCGCGGGCGTGTCCGTCCACCCTCAGAAAGCTCTGCTGGGACAGCCCTGACCGAGCTCCGAGCTCATCGCCCTTGGACCGCCCCAGTGGGCTTCAGGAGTGGGTGTGTGCCAGCAGCAGCCCTCCCCACTCACCCACCGTGCGTCGGCCCCGCCCGACAAGCCCCTAGGGCGGGCGGGGCTTCCCGGGGGGCTATTTGCAATGCCGGGAAGCGCGGGGCAGTCCGTGTGTGCGGCCCGGGGACACCCGCAGGTGTGTGTGCTCCCTCCGTGGCTGGCCGCTGCGGCTAGCCAGCACCTGGGGGCTGTCGGCAGCGCCGCCTGGGCAGCCTCCTATAGCCAGGGCCTGGCAGGCTCTGGGGGCAATTGGACTACGGAAGCCGAGAGGGGCCCGTCCGCGCCAAAACCCAAAACTCGCTGCGGCCTCCAGGGAGGGACACAGGGGACACAAGTGGCTGTGTGGCTTGCAGTGCCCGACCAGAGGGAGGGAGGTTGGCTGGCTGCTGAGGCGCTGCAGGTGTCAGCCCTTCGGGGACATGCCCGTGGATGCTTCAGGAATGGGCCCTGCCAACTCAGAACCCCCGTTCCCTGTGGCTGCAGCCGGGCAGGGGGCTCCAGGGTCGGGTTCGCCGCGGGCCTGGGGGGCTTCTTGCCTGTGTGCAGGGCTTCTACGCACAAGGTGGCACCTCATCCCGGCCCAAGGGTGGTGGCAGGAACCCAGGTGGCGCTCGGGGACTCGGCAGGGCCCGCCCCCGCAGCCTGCCCGCAACACCTGATTGCCCGCGGGCGTGTCCATCCACCCTCAGAAAGCTCTGCTGGGACAGCCCTGACCGAGCTCCGAGCTCATCGCCCTTGGACCGCCCCAGTGGGCTTCAGGAGTGGGTGTGTGCCAGCAGCAGCCCTCCCCACTCACCCACCGTGCGTCGGCCCTCCCCGACAAGCCCCTAGGGCGGGCAGGGCTTCCCGGGGGGCCTATTTGCAACGCCGGGAAGCACGGGGCAGTCCGTGTGTGCGGCCCGGGGGCACCCGCAGGTGTGTGTGCTCCCCCCGTGGTCGGCCGCTGCGGCTAGCCAGCACCTGGGGGCTGTTGGCAGCGCCGCCTGGGCAGCCTCCTAGAGCCAGGGGTCTTTCAGGCTCCGGGGGCAAATGGACTACGGAAGCCGAGAGGGGCCCGTCCGCGCCAAAACCCAAAACGCGCTGTGGCCTCCAGGGAGGGACACAGGGGACACAAGTGGCTGTGTGGCTTGCAGTGCCTGACCAGAGGGAGGGAGGTTGGCTGGCTGCTGAGGCGCAGCAGGTGTCAGCCCTTCGGGGAACTGCCCGTGGATGCTTCGGGAATGGGTCCTGCCAACTCAGAACCCCCGTTCCCTGTGGCTGCAGCCAGCCAGGGGGCTCCAGGTTCGGGTGTGCCGCGGGCCTGGGGGGCTTCTTGCCTGTGTGCAGGGCTTCTACGCACAAGGTGGCACCTCATCCCGGCCCAAGGGTGGTGGCAGGAACCCAGGTGGCCCTCGGGGACTCAGCAGGGCCCGCCCCCGCGGCCTGCCCGCAACACCTGATTGCCCGCGGGTGTGTCCGTCCACCCTCAGAAAGCTCTGCTGGGACAGCCCTGACCGAGCTCCGAGCTCATCGCCCTTGGACCGCCCCAGTGGGCTTCAGGAGTGGGGGTGTGCCAGCAGCAGCCCTCCCCACTCACCCACCGTGCGTCGGCCCCGCCCGACAAGCCCCTAGGCTGGGCGGGGCTTCCCGGGGGGCCTATTTGCAACGCCGGGAAGCGCAAGCACGGGGCAGTCCGTGTGTGCGGCCCGGGGACACCCGCAGGTGTGTGTGCTCCCTCCGTGGCCGGCCGCTGAGGCTAGCCAGCACCTGGGGGCTGTTGGCAGCGCCGCCTGGGCAGCCTCCTAGAGCCAGGGGTCTGGCAGGCTCCGGGGGCAAATGGACTACGGAAGCCGAGAGGGGCCCATCCGCGCCAAAACCCAAAACGCGCTGTGGCCTCCAGGGAGGGACACAGGGGACACAAGTGGCTGTGTGGCTTGCATGCCCGACCAGAGGGAGGGAGGTTGGCTGGCTGCTGAGGCGCAGCAGGTGTCAGCCCTTCGGGGAACTGCCCATGGATGCTTCGGGAATGGGGCCGGCCAACTCAGAACCTCCGTTCCCTCTGGCTGCAGCCAGCCATGGTGCTCCAGGGTCGGGTGCGCCGCGGGCCTGGGGGGCTTCTTGCCTGTGTGCAGGGCTTCTACGCACAAGGTGGCACCTCATCCCGGCCCAAGGGTGGTGGCAGGAACCCAGGTGGCCCTCGGGGACTGAGCAGGGCCCGCCCCCGGGGCCTGCCCGCAACACCTGATTGCCCGCGGGCGTGTCCGTCCACCCTCAGAAAGCTCTGCTGGGACAGCCCTGACCGAGCTCCGAGCTCATCGCCCTTGGACCGCCCAAGTGGGTTTAAGGAGTGGGTGTGTGCCAGCAGCAGCCCTCCCCACTCACCCACCGTGTGTCGGCCCCGCCCGACAAGCCCCTAGGGCGGGCGGGGCTTCCCAGGGGCCCTATTTGCAACGCCGGGAAGCGCAAGCACGGGGCAGTCCGTGTGTGCGGCCCGGGGACACCCGCAGGTGTGTGTGCTCCCTCCGTGGCCTGCCGCTGTGGCTAGCCAGCACCTGGGGGCTGTTGGCAGCGCCGCCTGGGCAACCTCCTAGAGCCAGGAGTCTGGCAGGCTCCGGGGGCAAATGGACTACGGAAGCCGAGAGGGGCCCGTCCGCGCCAAAACCCAAAACGCGCTGTGGCCTCCAGGGAGGGACACAGGGGACACAAGTGGCTGTGTGGCTTGCAGTGCCCGACCAGAGGGAGGGAGGTTGGCTGGCTGCTGAGGCGCAGCAGGTGTCAGCCCTTCGGGGAACTGCCTGTGGATGCTTCGGGAATGGGGCCTGCCAACTCAGAACCCCCATTCCCTGTGGCTGCAGCCGGCCAGGGGGCTCCAGGGTCGGGTGCGCCGCGGGCCTGGGGGGCTTCTTGCCTGTGTGCAGGGCTTCTACGCACAAGGTGGCACCTCATCCCGGCCCAAGGGTGGTGGCAGGAACCCAGGTGGCGCTCGGGGACTCGGCAGGGCCCGCCCCCGCGGCCTGCCCGCAACACCTGATTGCCCGCGGGCGTGTCCATCCACCCTCAGAAAGCTCTGCTGGGACAGCCCTGACCGAGCTCCGAGCTCATCGCCCTTGGACCGCCCCAGTGGGCTTCAGGAGTGGGTGTGTGCCAGCAGCAGCCCTCCCCACTCACCCACCGTGCGTCGGCCCTCCCCGACAAGCCCCTAGGGCGGGCGGGGCTTCCCGGGGGGCCTATTTGCAACGCCGGGAAGCACGGGGCAGTCCGTGTGTGCGGCCCGGGGGCACCCGCAGGTGTGTGTGCTCCCCCCGTGGTCGGCCGCTGTGGCTAGCCAGCACCTGGGGGCTGTTGGCAGCGCCGTCTGGGCAGCCTCCTAGAGCCAGGGGTCTGGCAGGCTCTGGGGCAAATGGACTACGGAAGCCGAGAGGGGCCCGTCCGCGCCAAAACCCAAAACGCGCTGCGGCCTCCAGGGAGGGACACAGGGGACACAAGTGGCTGTGTGGCTTGCAGTGCCCGACCAGAGGGACGGAGGTTGGCTGGCTGCTGAGGCACACCAGGTGTCAGCCCTTCGGGGAACTGCCCGTGGATGCTTCGGGAATGGGGCCTGCCAACTCAGAACCCCCGTTCCCTGTGGCTGCAGCCGGCCAGGGGGCTCCAGGGTCGGGTGCGCTGCGGGCCTGGGGGGCTTCTTGCCTGTGTGCAGGGCTTCTACGCACAAGGTGGCACCTCATCCCGGCCCAAGGGTGGTGGCAGGAACCCAGGTGGCGCTCGGGGACTCAGCAGGGCCCGCCCCCGGGGCCTGCCTGCAACACCTGATTGCCCGCGGGCGTGTCCGTCCACCCTCAGAAAGCTCTGCTGGGACAGCCCTGACCGAGCTCCGAGCTCATCGCCCTTGGACCGCCCCAGTGGGCTTCAGGAGTGGGTGTGTGCCAGCAGCAGCCCTCCCCACTCACCCACCCTGCGTCGGCCCCGCCCGACAAGCCCGTAGGGCGGGCGGGGCTTCCCGGAGGGCCTATTTGCAACCCCGGGAAGCGCAAGCGCGGGGCAGTCCGTGTGTGCGGCCCGGGGACACCCGCAGGTGTGTGTGCTCCCTCCGTGGCCGGCCGCTGCGGCTAGCCAGCACCTGGGGGCTGTTGTCAGCGCCGCCTGGGCAGCCTCCTAGAGCCAGGGGTCTGGCAGGCTCCGGGGGCAAATGGACTACGGAAGCCGAGAGGGGCCCGTCCGCGCCAAAACCCAAAACGCGCTGTGGCCTCCAGGGAGGGACACAGGGGACACAAGTGGCTGTGTGGCTTGCAGTGCCCGACCAGAGGGAGGGAGGTTGGCTGGCTGCTGAGGCGCAGCAGGTGTCAGCCCTTCGGGGAACTGCCCGTGGATGCTTCGGGAATGGGGCCTGCCAACTCAGAACCCCCGTTCCCTGTGGCTGCAGCCGGGCAGGGGGCTCCAGGGTCGGGTGCGCCGCAGGCCTGGGGGGCTTCTTGCCTGTGTGCAGGGCTTCTACGCACAAGGTGGCACCTCATCCCGGCCCAAGGGTGGTGGCAGGAACCCAGGTGGCGCTCGGGGACTCAGCAGGGCCCGCCCCCGGGGCCTGCCTGCAACACCTGACTGCCCGCGGGCATGTCCGTCCACCCTCAGAAAGCTCTGCTGGGACAGCCCTGACCGAGCTCCGAGCTCATCGCACTTGGACCGCCCCAGTGGGCTTCAGGAGTGGGTGTGTGCCAGCAGCAGCCCTCCCCACTCACCCACCGTGTGTCGGCCCCGCCCAAGAAGCCCCTAGGGCGGGCGGGGCTTCCCGGGGGGCCTATTTGCAACGCCGGGAAGCGCGCGGCAGTCCGTGTGTGCGGCCCGGGGACACCCGCAGGTGTGTGTGCTCCCCCCGTGGCCGGCCGCTGCGGCTAGCCAGCACCTGGGGGCTGTTGGCAGCGCCGCCTGGGCAGCCTCCTAGAGCCAGGGGTCTGGCAGGCTCCGGGGGCAAATGGACTACGGAAGCCGAGAGGGGCCCGTCCGCGCCAAAACACAAAACGTGCTGTAGCCTCCAGGGAGGGACACAGGGGACACAAGTGGCTGTGTGGCTTGCAGTGCCCGACCAGAGGGAGGGAGGTTGGCTGGCTGCTGAGGCGCAGCAGGTGTCAGCCCTTCGGGGAACTGCCCGTGGATGCTTCGCGAATGGGGCCTGCCAACTCAGAACCCCCGTTCCCTATGGCTGCAGCCGGCCAGGGGGCTCCAGGGTCGGGTGCGCCGCGGGCCTGGGGGGCTTCTTGCCTGTGTGCAGGGCTTCTACGCACAAGGTGGCACCTCATCCCGGCCCAAGGGGGGTGGCAGGAACCCAGGTGGCGCTAGGGGACTCGGCAGGGCCCGCCGCCGGGGCCTGCCCGCAACACCTGATTGCCCGCGGGCGTGTCCGTCCACACTCAGCTCTGCTGGGACAGCCCTGACCGAGCTCCGAGCTCATCGCCCTTGGACCACCCCAGTGGGCTTCAGGAGTGGGTGTGTGCCAGCATCAGCCCTCCCCACTCACCCACCTTGGGTCGGCCCTGCCCGACAAGCCCCAAGGGCGGGCGGGGCTTCCCGGAGGGCCTATTTGCAACGCCGGGAAGCGCAAGCGCGGGGCAGTCCGTGTGTGCGGCCCGGGGACACCCGCAGGTGTGTGTGCTCCCTCCGTGGCCGGCCGCTGCGGCTAGCCAGCACCTGGGGGCTGTTGGCAGCGCCGCCTGGGCAGCCTACTAGAGCCAGGGGTCTGGCAGGCTCCGGGGGCAAATGGACTACGGAAGCCGAGAGGGGCCCGTCAGCGCCAAAACCCAAAACGCGCTGCGGCCTCCAGGGAGGGACACAGGGGACACAAGTGGCTGTGTGGCTTCAGTGCCCGACCAGAGGGAGGGAGGTTGGCTGGCTGCTGAGGCGCAGCAGGTGTCAGCCCTTCGGGGAACTGCCCGTGGATGCTTCGCGAATGGGGCCTGCCAACTCAGAACCCCCGTTCCCTGTGGCTGCAGCCGGGCAGGGGGCTCCAGGGTCGGGTGCGCCGCGGGCCTGGGGGGCTTCTTGCCTGTGTGCAGGGCTTCTACGCACAAGGTGGCACCTCATCCCGGCCCAAGGGTGGTGGCAGGAACCCAGGTGGCGCTCGGGGACTCGGCAGGGCCCGCCCCCGGGGTCTGCCCGCAACACCTGATTGCCCGCGGGCGTGTCCGTCCACCCTCAGAAAGCTCTGCTGGGACAGCCCTGACCGAGCTCCGAGCTCATCGCCCTTGGACCGCCCCAGTGGGCTTCAGGAGTGGGTGTGTGCCAGCAGCAGCCCTCCCCACTCACCCACCATGCGTCGGCCCCGCCCGACAAGCCCCTAGGGCGGGCGGGGCTTCCTGGGGTCCTATCTGCAACGCCGGGAAGCGCGGGGCAGTCCGTGTGTGCGGCCCGGGGACACCCGCAGGTGTGTGTGCTCCCCCCGTGGCCGGCTGCTGCGGCTAGCCAGCCCCTGGGGGCTGTTGGCAGCGCCGCCTGGGCAGCCTCCTAGATCAAGGGGTCTGGCAGGCTTTGGGGGCAAATGGACTACGGAAGCCTAGAGGGGCCCGTCCGCGCCAAAACACAAAACGTGCTGTAGCCTCCAGGGAGGGACACAGGGGACACAAGTGGCTGTGTGGCTTGCAGTGCCCGACCAGAGGGAGGGAGGTTGGCTGGCTGCTGAGGCGCAGCAGGTGTCAGCCCTTCGGGGAACTGCCCGTGGATGCTTCGGGAATGGGGCCTGCCAACTCAGAACCCCCGTTCCCTGTGGCTGCAGCCGGCCAGGGGGCTCCAGGGTCGGGTGCGCCGCGGGCCTGGGGGGCTTCTTGCCTGTGTGCAGGGCTTCTACGCACAAGGTGGCACCTCATCCCGGCCCAAGGGTGGTGGCAGGAACCCAGGTGGCGCTCGGGGACTCAGCAGGGCCTGCCCCCAGGGCCTGCCCGCAACACCTGATTGCCCACGGGCGTGTCCGTCCACCCTCAGAAAGCTCTGCTGGGACAGCCCTGACCGAGCTCCGAGCTCATCACCCTTGGACCGCCCCAGTGGGCTTCAGGAGTGGGTGTGTGCCAGCAGCAGCCCTCCCCACTCACCCACCATGCGTCGGCCCCGCCCGACAAGCCCCTAGGGCGGGCGGGGCTTCCCGGGGGGCCTATTTGCAACGCCGGGAAGCGCAAGCACGGGGCAGTCCGTGTGTGCGGCCCGGGGACACCCGCAGGTGTGTGTGCTCCCCCCGTGGCCGGCCGCTGCGGCTAGCCAGCACCTGGGGGCTGTTGGCAGCGCCACCTGGGCAGCCTCCTAGAGCCAGGGGTCTGGCAGGCTCCGGGGGCAAATGGACTACGGAAGCCGAGAGGAGCCACTCCGCGCCAAAACCCAAAACGCGCTGCGGCCTCCAGGGAGGGACACAGGGGACACAAGTGGCTGTGTGGCTTGCAGTGCCCGACCAGAGGGAGGGAGGTTGGCTGGCTGCTGAGGAGCAGCAGGTGTCAGCCCTTCGGGGAACTGCCCGTGGATGCTTCGGGAATGGGGCCTGCCAACTCAGAACTCCCGTTCCTTGTGGCTGCATCCGGCCAGGGGGCTCCAGGGTCGGGTGCGCCGTGGGCCTGGGGGGCTTCTTGCCTGTGTGCAGGGCTTCTACGCACAAGGTGGCACCTCATCCCGGCCCAAGGGTGGTGGCAGGAACCCAGGTGTTGCTTGCAGACTCAGCAGGGCCCGCCCCCGGGGCCTGCCCGCAACACCTGATTGCCCGCGGGCGTGTCCGTCCACCCTCAGAAAGCTCTGCTGGGACAGCCCTGACAGAGCTCCAAGCTCATCGCCCTTGGACCGCCCCAGTGGGCTTCAGGAGTGGGTGTGTGCCAGCATCAGCCCTCCCCACTCACCCACCTTGGGTCGGCCCTCCCCGACAAGCCCCAAGGGCGGGCGGGGCTTCCCAGAAGGCCTATTTGCAACGCCAGGAAGCGCAAGCCTGGGGCAGTGCGTGTGTGTTGCCCGGGGACACCAGCAGTTGTGTGTGCTCCCTCCGTGGCCGGCCGCTGCGGCTAGCCAGCACCTGGGGGCTGTTGGCAGCACCGCCTGGGCAGCCTCCTAGAACCAGGGGTCTGGCAGGCTCCGGGGGCAAATGGACTACGGAAGCCGAGAGGGGCCCCTCAGCGCCAAAACCCAAAACGCGCTGCGGCCTCCAGGGAGGGACACAGGGGACACAAGTGGCTGTGTGGCTTGCAGTGCCCGACCAGAGGGAGGGAGTTTGGCTGGCTGCTGAGGCGCAGCAGGTGTCAGCCCTTCGGGGAACTGCCCGTGGATGCTTATGGAATGGGGCCTGCCAACTCAGAACCCCCGTTCCCTGTGGCTGCAGCCGGCCAGGGGGCTCCAGGGTCGGGTGCGCCGCGGGCCTGGGGGGCTTCTTGCCTGTGTGCAGGGCTTCTACGCACAAGGTGGCACCTCATCCCGGCCCAAGGGTGGTGGCAGGAACCCAGGTGGCGCTCGGGGACTCAGCAGGGTCCGCCCCCGGGGCCTGCCCGCAACACCTGATTGCCCGCGGGCGTGTCCGTCCACCCTCAGAAAGCTCTGCTGGGACAGCCCTGACCGAGCTCCAGGCTCATCGCCCTTGGACCGCACCAGTGGGCTTCAGGAGTGGGTGTGTGCCAGCATCAGCCCTCCCCACTCACCCACCCTGCGTCGGCTTTGCCCGACAAGCCCCTAGGGCGGGCGGGGCTTCCCGGGGGGCCTATTTAAAACGCCGGGAATGGCGGGGCAGTCCGTGTGTGCGGACGGGGACACCCGCAGGTGTGTGTGCTCCCCCCGTGGCCGGCCGCTGCGGCTAGCCAGCACCTGGGGGCTGTTGGCAGCGCCGCCTGGGCAGCCTCCTAGAGCCAGGGGTCTGGCAGGCTTTGGGGCAAATGGACTACGGAAGCCGAGAGGGGCCCGTCCGCGCCAAAACCCAAAACGCGCTGTGGCCTCCAGGGAGGGACACAGGGGACACAAGTGGCTGTGTGGCTTGCAGTGCCCGACCAGAGGGAGGGAGGTTGGCTGGCTGCTGAGGCGCAGCAGGTGTCAGCCCTTCGGGGAACTGCCCGTGGATGCTTCGCGAATGGGGCCTGCCAACTCAGAACCCCCGTTCCCTTTGGCTGCAGCGGGCCAGGGGGCTCCAGGGTCGGGTGCGCCGTGGGCCGGGGGGCTTCTTGCCTGTGTGCAGGGCTTCTACGCACAAGGTGGCACCTCATCCCGGCCCAAGGGTGGTGGCAGGAACCCAGGTGGCGCTCGGGGACTCAGCAGGGCCCGCCCCCGGGGCCTGCCCACAACACCTGATTGCCCGCGGGCGTGTCCGTCCACCCTCAGAAAGCTCTGCTGGGACAGCCCTGACCGAGCTCCGAGCTCATCGCCCTTGGACCGCCCCAGTGGGCTTCAGGAGTGGGTGTGTGCCAGCAGCAGCCCTCCCCACTCACCCACCGTGCGTCGGGCCCGCCCGACAAGCCCCTAGGGTGGGCGGGGCTTCCCTGGGGGCCTATTTGCAACGCCGGGAAGCGCAAGCGCGGGGCAGTCCGTGTGTGCGGCCCGGGGACACCCGCAGGTGTGTGTGCTTCCCCCGTGGTCGGCCGCTGCGGCTAGCCAGCACCTGGGGGCTGTTGGCAGCACCGCCTGGGCAGCCTCCTAGAGCCAGGGGTCTGGCAGGCTCCGGGGGCAAATGGACTACGGAAGCCGAGAGGGGCCCGTCCGCGCCAAAACCCAAAACGCGCTGCGGCCTCCAGGGAGGGACACAGGGGACACAAGTGGCTGTGTGGCTTGCAGTGCCCGACCAGAGGGAGGGAGGTTGGCTGGCTGCTGAGGCGCAGCAGGTGTCAGCCCTTTGGGGAACTGCCCGTGGATGCTTCGGGAATGGGGCCTGCCAACTCAGAACCCCCGTTCCCTGTGGCTGCAGCCGGCCAGGGGGCTCCAGGGTCGGGTGCGCCGCGGGCCTGGGGGGCTTCTTGCCTGTGTGCAGGGCTTCTACGCACAAGGTGGCACCTCATCCCGGCCAAGGGTGGTGGCAGGAACCCTGGTGGCGCTCGGGGACTCAGCAGGGCCCGCCCCCGGGGCCTGCCCGCAACACCGGATTGCCCGCGGGCGTGTCCGTCCACCCTCAGAAAGCTCTGCTGGGACAGCCCTGACCGAGCTCCGAGCTCATCGCCCTTGGACCGCCCCAGTGGGCTTCAGGAGTGGGTGTGTGCCAGCAGCAGCCCTCCCCACTCACCCACCGTGCGTCGGCCCCGCCCGACAAGCCCCTAGGGCGGGCGGGGCTTCCCGGGGGGCTATTTGCAATGCCGGGAAGCGCGGGGCAGTCCGTGTGTGCGGCCCGGGGACACCCGCAGGTGTGTGTGCTCCCTCCGTGGCTGGCCGCTGCGGCTAGCCAGCACCTGGGGGCTGTCGGCAGCGCCGCCTGGGCAGCCTCCTATAGCCAGGGCCTGGCAGGCTCTGGGGGCAATTGGACTACGGAAGCCGAGAGGGGCCCGTCCGCGCCAAAACCCAAAACTCGCTGCGGCCTCCAGGGAGGGACACAGGGGACACAAGTGGCTGTGTGGCTTGCAGTGCCCGACCAGAGGGAGGGAGGTTGGCTGGCTGCTGAGGCGCTGCAGGTGTCAGCCCTTCGGGGACATGCCCGTGGATGCTTCAGGAATGGGCCCTGCCAACTCAGAACCCCCGTTCCCTGTGGCTGCAGCCGGGCAGGGGGCTCCAGGGTCGGGTTCGCCGCGGGCCTGGGGGGCTTCTTGCCTGTGTGCAGGGCTTCTACGCACAAGGTGGCACCTCATCCCGGCCCAAGGGTGGTGGCAGGAACCCAGGTGGCGCTCGGGGACTCGGCAGGGCCCGCCCCCGCAGCCTGCCCGCAACACCTGATTGCCCGCGGGCGTGTCCATCCACCCTCAGAAAGCTCTGCTGGGACAGCCCTGACCGAGCTCCGAGCTCATCGCCCTTGGACCGCCCCAGTGGGCTTCAGGAGTGGGTGTGTGCCAGCAGCAGCCCTCCCCACTCACCCACCGTGCGTCGGCCCTCCCCGACAAGCCCCTAGGGCGGGCAGGGCTTCCCGGGGGGCCTATTTGCAACGCCGGGAAGCACGGGGCAGTCCGTGTGTGCGGCCCGGGGGCACCCGCAGGTGTGTGTGCTCCCCCCGTGGTCGGCCGCTGCTGCTAGCCAGCACCTGGGGGCTGTTGGCAGCGCCGCCTGGGCAGCCTCCTAGAGCCAGGGGTCTTTCAGGCTCCGGGGGCAAATGGACTACGGAAGCCGAGAGGGGCCCGTCCGCGCCAAAACCCAAAACGCGCTGTGGCCTCCAGGGAGGGACACAGGGGACACAAGTGGCTGTGTGGCTTGCAGTGCCTGACCAGAGGGAGGGAGGTTGGCTGGCTGCTGAGGCGCAGCAGGTGTCAGCCCTTCGGGGAACTGCCCGTGGATGCTTCGGGAATGGGTCCTGCCAACTCAGAACCCCCGTTCCCTGTGGCTGCAGCCAGCCAGGGGGCTCCAGGTTCGGGTGTGCCGCGGGCCTGGGGGGCTTCTTGCCTGTGTGCAGGGCTTCTACGCACAAGGTGGCACCTCATCCCGGCCCAAGGGTGGTGGCAGGAACCCAGGTGGCCCTCGGGGACTCAGCAGGGCCCGCCCCCGCGGCCTGCCCGCAACACCTGATTGCCCGCGGGTGTGTCCGTCCACCCTCAGAAAGCTCTGCTGGGACAGCCCTGACCGAGCTCCGAGCTCATCGCCCTTGGACCGCCCCAGTGGGCTTCAGGAGTGGGGGTGTGCCAGCAGCAGCCCTCCCCACTCACCCACCGTGCGTCGGCCCCGCCCGACAAGCCCCTAGGCTGGGCGGGGCTTCCCGGGGGGCCTATTTGCAACGCCGGGAAGCGCAAGCACGGGGCAGTCCGTGTGTGCGGCCCGGGGACACCCGCAGGTGTGTGTGCTCCCTCCGTGGCCGGCCGCTGAGGCTAGCCAGCACCTGGGGGCTGTTGGCAGCGCCGCCTGGGCAGCCTCCTAGAGCCAGGGGTCTGGCAGGCTCCGGGGGCAAATGGACTACGGAAGCCGAGAGGGGCCCATCCGCGCCAAAACCCAAAACGCGCTGTGGCCTCCAGGGAGGGACACAGGGGACACAAGTGGCTGTGTGGCTTGCATGCCCGACCAGAGGGAGGGAGGTTGGCTGGCTGCTGAGGCGCAGCAGGTGTCAGCCCTTCGGGGAACTGCCCATGGATGCTTCGGGAATGGGGCCGGCCAACTCAGAACCTCCGTTCCCTCTGGCTGCAGCCAGCCATGGTGCTCCAGGGTCGGGTGCGCCGCGGGCCTGGGGGGCTTCTTGCCTGTGTGCAGGGCTTCTACGCACAAGGTGGCACCTCATCCCGGCCCAAGGGTGGTGGCAGGAACCCAGGTGGCCCTCGGGGACTGAGCAGGGCCCGCCCCCGGGGCCTGCCCGCAACACCTGATTGCCCGCGGGCGTGTCCGTCCACCCTCAGAAAGCTCTGCTGGGACAGCCCTGACCGAGCTCCGAGCTCATCGCCCTTGGACCGCCCAAGTGGGTTTAAGGAGTGGGTGTGTGCCAGCAGCAGCCCTCCCCACTCACCCACCGTGTGTCGGCCCCGCCCGACAAGCCCCTAGGGCGGGCGGGGCTTCCCAGGGGCCCTATTTGCAACGCCGGGAAGCGCAAGCACGGGGCAGTCCGTGTGTGCGGCCCGGGGACACCCGCAGGTGTGTGTGCTCCCTCCGTGGCCTGCCGCTGTGGCTAGCCAGCACCTGGGGGCTGTTGGCAGCGCCGCCTGGGCAACCTCCTAGAGCCAGGAGTCTGGCAGGCTCCGGGGGCAAATGGACTACGGAAGCCGAGAGGGGCCCGTCCGCGCCAAAACCCAAAACGCGCTGTGGCCTCCAGGGAGGGACACAGGGGACACAAGTGGCTGTGTGGCTTGCAGTGCCCGACCAGAGGGAGGGAGGTTGGCTGGCTGCTGAGGCGCAGCAGGTGTCAGCCCTTCGGGGAACTGCCTGTGGATGCTTCGGGAATGGGGCCTGCCAACTCAGAACCCCCATTCCCTGTGGCTGCAGCCGGCCAGGGGGCTCCAGGGTCGGGTGCGCCGCGGGCCTGGGGGGCTTCTTGCCTGTGTGCAGGGCTTCTACGCACAAGGTGGCACCTCATCCCGGCCCAAGGGTGGTGGCAGGAACCCAGGTGGCGCTCGGGGACTCGGCAGGGCCCGCCCCCGCGGCCTGCCCGCAACACCTGATTGCCCGCGGGCGTGTCCATCCACCCTCAGAAAGCTCTGCTGGGACAGCCCTGACCGAGCTCCGAGCTCATCGCCCTTGGACCGCCCCAGTGGGCTTCAGGAGTGGGTGTGTGCCAGCAGCAGCCCTCCCCACTCACCCACCGTGCGTCGGCCCTCCCCGACAAGCCCCTAGGGCGGGCGGGGCTTCCCGGGGGAACTATTTGCAACGCCGGGAAGCACGGGGCAGTCCGTGTGTGCGGCCCGGGGGCACCCGCAGGTGTGTGTGCTCCCCCCGTGGTCGGCCGCTGTGGCTAGCCAGCACCTGGGGGCTGTTGGCAGCGCCGTCTGGGCAGCCTCCTAGAGCCAGGGGTCTGGCAGGCTCTGGGGCAAATGGACTACGGAAGCCGAGAGGGGCCCGTCCGCGCCAAAACCCAAAACGCGCTGCGGCCTCCAGGGAGGGACACAGGGGACACAAGTGGCTGTGTGGCTTGCAGTGCCCGACCAGAGGGACGGAGGTTGGCTGGCTGCTGAGGCACACCAGGTGTCAGCCCTTCGGGGAACTGCCCGTGGATGCTTCGGGAATGGGGCCTGCCAACTCAGAACCCCCGTTCCCTGTGGCTGCAGCCGGCCAGGGGGCTCCAGGGTCGGGTGCGCTGCGGGCCTGGGGGGCTTCTTGCCTGTGTGCAGGGCTTCTACGCACAAGGTGGCACCTCATCCCGGCCCAAGGGTGGTGGCAGGAACCCAGGTGGCGCTCGGGGACTCAGCAGGGCCCGCCCCCGGGGCCTGCCTGCAACACCTGATTGCCCGCGGGCGTGTCCGTCCACCCTCAGAAAGCTCTGCTGGGACAGCCCTGACCGAGCTCCGAGCTCATCGCCCTTGGACCGCCCCAGTGGGCTTCAGGAGTGGGTGTGTGCCAGCAGCAGCCCTCCCCACTCACCCACCCTGCGTCGGCCCCGCCCGACAAGCCCGTAGGGCGGGCGGGGCTTCCCGGAGGGCCTATTTGCAACCCCGGGAAGCGCAAGCGCGGGGCAGTCCGTGTGTGCGGCCCGGGGACACCCGCAGGTGTGTGTGCTCCCTCCGTGGCCGGCCGCTGCGGCTAGCCAGCACCTGGGGGCTGTTGTCAGCGCCGCCTGGGCAGCCTCCTAGAGCCAGGGGTCTGGCAGGCTCCGGGGGCAAATGGACTACGGAAGCCGAGAGGGGCCCGTCCGCGCCAAAACCCAAAACGCGCTGTGGCCTCCAGGGAGGGACACAGGGGACACAAGTGGCTGTGTGGCTTGCAGTGCCCGACCAGAGGGAGGGAGGTTGGCTGGCTGCTGAGGCGCAGCAGGTGTCAGCCCTTCGGGGAACTGCCCGTGGATGCTTCGGGAATGGGGCCTGCCAACTCAGAACCCCCGTTCCCTGTGGCTGCAGCCGGGCAGGGGGCTCCAGGGTCGGGTGCGCCGCAGGCCTGGGGGGCTTCTTGCCTGTGTGCAGGGCTTCTACGCACAAGGTGGCACCTCATCCCGGCCCAAGGGTGGTGGCAGGAACCCAGGTGGCGCTCGGGGACTCAGCAGGGCCCGCCCCCGGGGCCTGCCTGCAACACCTGACTGCCCGCGGGCATGTCCGTCCACCCTCAGAAAGCTCTGCTGGGACAGCCCTGACCGAGCTCCGAGCTCATCGCACTTGGACCGCCCCAGTGGGCTTCAGGAGTGGGTGTGTGCCAGCAGCAGCCCTCCCCACTCACCCACCGTGCGTCGGCCCCGCCCAACAAGCCCCTAGGGCGGGCGGGGCTTCCCGGGGGGCCTATTTGCAACGCCGGGAAGCGCGGGGCAGTCCGTGTGTGCGGCCCGGGGACACCCGCAGGTGTGTGTGCTCCCCCCGTGGCCGGCCGCTGCGGCTAGCCAGCACCTGGGGGCTGTTGGCAGCGCCGCCTGGGCAGCCTCCTAGAGCCAGGGGTCTGGCAGGCTCCGGGGGCAAATGGACTACGGAAGCCGAGAGGGGCCCGTCCGCGCCAAAACACAAAACGTGCTGTAGCCTCCAGGGAGGGACACAGGGGACACAAGTGGCTGTGTGGCTTGCAGTGCCCGACCAGAGGGAGGGAGGTTGGCTGGCTGCTGAGGCGCAGCAGGTGTCAGCCCTTCGGGGAACTGCCCGTGGATGCTTCGCGAATGGGGCCTGCCAACTCAGAACCCCCGTTCCCTATGGCTGCAGCCGGCCAGGGGGCTCCAGGGTCGGGTGCGCCGCGGGCCTGGGGGGCTTCTTGCCTGTGTGCAGGGCTTCTACGCACAAGGTGGCACCTCATCCCGGCCCAAGGGGGGTGGCAGGAACCCAGGTGGCGCTAGGGGACTCGGCAGGGCCCGCCGCCGGGGCCTGCCCACAACACCTGATTGCCCGCGGGCGTGTCCGTCCACCCTCAGAAAGCTCTGCTGGGACAGCCCTGACCGAGCTCCGAGCTCATCGCCCTTGGACCGCCCCAGTGGGCTTCAGGAGTGGGTGTGTGCCAGCAGCAGCCCTCCCCACTCACCCACCGTGCGTCGGGCCCGCCCGACAAGCCCCTAGGGTGGGCGGGGCTTCCCTGGGGGCCTATTTGCAACGCCGGGAAGCGCAAGCGCGGGGCAGTCCGTGTGTGCGGCCCGGGGACACCCGCAGGTGTGTGTGCTTCCCCCGTGGTCGGCCGCTGCGGCTAGCCAGCACCTGGGGGCTGTTGGCAGCACCGCCTGGGCAGCCTCCTAGAGCCAGGGGTCTGGCAGGCTCCGGGGGCAAATGGACTACGGAAGCCGAGAGGGGCCCGTCCGCGCCAAAACCCAAAACGCGCTGCGGCCTCCAGGGAGGGACACAGGGGACACAAGTGGCTGTGTGGCTTGCAGTGCCCGACCAGAGGGAGGGAGGTTGGCTGGCTGCTGAGGCGCAGCAGGTGTCAGCCCTTTGGGGAACTGCCCGTGGATGCTTCGGGAATGGGGCCTGCCAACTCAGAACCCCCGTTCCCTGTGGCTGCAGCCGGCCAGGGGGCTCCAGGGTCGGGTGCGCCGCGGGCCTGGGGGGCTTCTTGCCTGTGTGCAGGGCTTCTACGCACAAGGTGGCACCTCATCCCGGCCAAGGGTGGTGGCAGGAACCCTGGTGGCGCTCGGGGACTCAGCAGGGCCCGCCCCCGGGGCCTGCCCGCAACACCGGATTGCCCGCGGGCGTGTCCGTCCACCCTCAGAAAGCTCTGCTGGGACAGCCCTGACCGAGCTCCAAGCTCATCGCCCTTGGACCGCCCCAGTGGGCTTCAGGAGTGGGTGTGTGCCAGCAGCAGCCCTCCCCACTCACCCACCGTGCGTCGGCCCCGCCCGACAAGCCCCTAGGGCGGGCGGGGCTTCCCGGGGGGCTATTTGCAATGCCGGGAAGCGCGGGGCAGTCCGTGTGTGCGGCCCGGGGACACCCGCAGGTGTGTGTGCTCCCTCCGTGGCTGGCCGCTGCGGCTAGCCAGCACCTGGGGGCTGTCGGCAGCGCCGCCTGGGCAGCCTCCTATAGCCAGGGCCTGGCAGGCTCTGGGGGCAATTGGACTACGGAAGCCGAGAGGGGCCCGTCCGCGCCAAAACCCAAAACTCGCTGCGGCCTCCAGGGAGGGACACAGGGGACACAAGTGGCTGTGTGGCTTGCAGTGCCCGACCAGAGGGAGGGAGGTTGGCTGGCTGCTGAGGCGCTGCAGGTGTCAGCCCTTCGGGGACATGCCCGTGGATGCTTCAGGAATGGGCCCTGCCAACTCAGAACCCCCGTTCCCTGTGGCTGCAGCCGGGCAGGGGGCTCCAGGGTCGGGTTCGCCGCGGGCCTGGGGGGCTTCTTGCCTGTGTGCAGGGCTTCTACGCACAAGGTGGCACCTCATCCCGGCCCAAGGGTGGTGGCAGGAACCCAGGTGGCGCTCGGGGACTCGGCAGGGCCCGCCCCCGCAGCCTGCCCGCAACACCTGATTGCCCGCGGGCGTGTCCATCCACCCTCAGAAAGCTCTGCTGGGACAGCCCTGACCGAGCTCCGAGCTCATCGCCCTTGGACCGCCCCAGTGGGCTTCAGGAGTGGGTGTGTGCCAGCAGCAGCCCTCCCCACTCACCCACCGTGCGTCGGCCCTCCCCGACAAGCCCCTAGGGCGGGCAGGGCTTCCCGGGGGGCCTATTTGCAACGCCGGGAAGCACGGGGCAGTCCGTGTGTGCGGCCCGGGGGCACCCGCAGGTGTGTGTGCTCCCCCCGTGGTCGGCCGCTGCGGCTAGCCAGCACCTGGGGGCTGTTGGCAGCGCCGCCTGGGCAGCCTCCTAGAGCCAGGGGTCTTTCAGGCTCCGGGGGCAAATGGACTACGGAAGCCGAGAGGGGCCCGTCCGCGCCAAAACCCAAAACGCGCTGTGGCCTCCAGGGAGGGACACAGGGGACACAAGTGGCTGTGTGGCTTGCAGTGCCTGACCAGAGGGAGGGAGGTTGGCTGGCTGCTGAGGCGCAGCAGGTGTCAGCCCTTCGGGGAACTGCCCGTGGATGCTTCGGGAATGGGTCCTGCCAACTCAGAACCCCCGTTCCCTGTGGCTGCAGCCAGCCAGGGGGCTCCAGGTTCGGGTGTGCCGCGGGCCTGGGGGGCTTCTTGCCTGTGTGCAGGGCTTCTACGCACAAGGTGGCACCTCATCCCGGCCCAAGGGTGGTGGCAGGAACCCAGGTGGCCCTCGGGGACTCAGCAGGGCCCGCCCCCGCGGCCTGCCCGCAACACCTGATTGCCCGCGGGTGTGTCCGTCCACCCTCAGAAAGCTCTGCTGGGACAGCCCTGACCGAGCTCCGAGCTCATCGCCCTTGGACCGCCCCAGTGGGCTTCAGGAGTGGGGGTGTGCCAGCAGCAGCCCTCCCCACTCACCCACCCTGCGTCGGCCCCGCCCGACAAGCCCCTAGGCTGGGCGGGGCTTCCCGGGGGGCCTATTTGCAACGCCGGGAAGCGCAAGCACGGGGCAGTCCGTGTGTGCGGCCCGGGGACACCCGCAGGTGTGTGTGCTCCCTCCGTGGCCGGCCGCTGAGGCTAGCCAGCACCTGGGGGCTGTTGGCAGCGCCGCCTGGGCAGCCTCCTAGAGCCAGGGGTCTGGCAGGCTCCGGGGGCAAATGGACTACGGAAGCCGAGAGGGGCCCATCCGCGCCAAAACCCAAAACGCGCTGTGGCCTCCAGGGAGGGACACAGGGGACACAAGTGGCTGTGTGGCTTGCATGCCCGACCAGAGGGAGGGAGGTTGGCTGGCTGCTGAGGCGCAGCAGGTGTCAGCCCTTCGGGGAACTGCCCATGGATGCTTCGGGAATGGGGCCGGCCAACTCAGAACCTCCGTTCCCTCTGGCTGCAGCCAGCCATGGTGCTCCAGGGTCGGGTGCGCCGCGGGCCTGGGGGGCTTCTTGCCTGTGTGCAGGGCTTCTACGCACAAGGTGGCACCTCATCCCGGCCCAAGGGTGGTGGCAGGAACCCAGGTGGCCCTCGGGGACTGAGCAGGGCCCGCCCCCGGGGCCTGCCCGCAACACCTGATTGCCCGCGGGCGTGTCCGTCCACCCTCAGAAAGCTCTGCTGGGACAGCCCTGACCGAGCTCCGAGCTCATCGCCCTTGGACCGCCCAAGTGGGTTTAAGGAGTGGGTGTGTGCCAGCAGCAGCCCTCCCCACTCACCCACCGTGTGTCGGCCCCGCCCGACAAGCCCCTAGGGCGGGCGGGGCTTCCCAGGGGCCCTATTTGCAACGCCGGGAAGCGCAAGCACGGGGCAGTCCGTGTGTGCGGCCCGGGGACACCCGCAGGTGTGTGTGCTCCCTCCGTGGCCTGCCGCTGTGGCTAGCCAGCACCTGGGGGCTGTTGGCAGCGCCGCCTGGGCAACCTCCTAGAGCCAGGAGTCTGGCAGGCTCCGGGGGCAAATGGACTACGGAAGCCGAGAGGGGCCCGTCCGCGCCAAAACCCAAAACGCGCTGTGGCCTCCAGGGAGGGACACAGGGGACACAAGTGGCTGTGTGGCTTGCAGTGCCCGACCAGAGGGAGGGAGGTTGGCTGGCTGCTGAGGCGCAGCAGGTGTCAGCCCTTCGGGGAACTGCCTGTGGATGCTTCGGGAATGGGGCCTGCCAACTCAGAACCCCCATTCCCTGTGGCTGCAGCCGGCCAGGGGGCTCCAGGGTCGGGTGCGCCGCGGGCCTGGGGGGCTTCTTGCCTGTGTGCAGGGCTTCTACGCACAAGGTGGCACCTCATCCCGGCCCAAGGGTGGTGGCAGGAACCCAGGTGGCGCTCGGGGACTCGGCAGGGCCCGCCCCCGCGGCCTGCCCGCAACACCTGATTGCCCGCGGGCGTGTCCATCCACCCTCAGAAAGCTCTGCTGGGACAGCCCTGACCGAGCTCCGAGCTCATCGCCCTTGGACCGCCCCAGTGGGCTTCAGGAGTGGGTGTGTGCCAGCAGCAGCCCTCCCCACTCACCCACCGTGCGTCGGCCCTCCCCGACAAGCCCCTAGGGCGGGCGGGGCTTCCCGGGGGAACTATTTGCAACGCCGGGAAGCACGGGGCAGTCCGTGTGTGCGGCCCGGGGGCACCCGCAGGTGTGTGTGCTCCCCCCGTGGTCGGCCGCTGTGGCTAGCCAGCACCTGGGGGCTGTTGGCAGCGCCGTCTGGGCAGCCTCCTAGAGCCAGGGGTCTGGCAGGCTCTGGGGCAAATGGACTACGGAAGCCGAGAGGGGCCCGTCCGCGCCAAAACCCAAAACGCGCTGCGGCCTCCAGGGAGGGACACAGGGGACACAAGTGGCTGTGTGGCTTGCAGTGCCCGACCAGAGGGACGGAGGTTGGCTGGCTGCTGAGGCACACCAGGTGTCAGCCCTTCGGGGAACTGCCCGTGGATGCTTCGGGAATGGGGCCTGCCAACTCAGAACCCCCGTTCCCTGTGGCTGCAGCCGGCCAGGGGGCTCCAGGGTCGGGTGCGCTGCGGGCCTGGGGGGCTTCTTGCCTGTGTGCAGGGCTTCTACGCACAAGGTGGCACCTCATCCCGGCCCAAGGGTGGTGGCAGGAACCCAGGTGGCGCTCGGGGACTCAGCAGGGCCCGCCCCCGGGGCCTGCCTGCAACACCTGATTGCCCGCGGGCGTGTCCGTCCACCCTCAGAAAGCTCTGCTGGGACAGCCCTGACCGAGCTCCGAGCTCATCGCCCTTGGACCGCCCCAGTGGGCTTCAGGAGTGGGTGTATGCCAGCAGCAGCCCTCCCCACTCACCCACCCTGCGTCGGCCCCGCCCGACAAGCCCGTAGGGCGGGCGGGGCTTCCCGGAGGGCCTATTTGCAACCCCGGGAAGCGCAAGCGCGGGGCAGTCCGTGTGTGCGGCCCGGGGACACCCGCAGGTGTGTGTGCTCCCTCCGTGGCCGGCCGCTGCGGCTAGCCAGCACCTGGGGGCTGTTGTCAGCGCCGCCTGGGCAGCCTCCTAGAGCCAGGGGTCTGGCAGGCTCCGGGGGCAAATGGACTACGGAAGCCGAGAGGGGCCCGTCCGCGCCAAAACCCAAAACGCGCTGTGGCCTCCAGGGAGGGACACAGGGGACACAAGTGGCTGTGTGGCTTGCAGTGCCCGACCAGAGGGAGGGAGGTTGGCTGGCTGCTGAGGCGCAGCAGGTGTCAGCCCTTCGGGGAACTGCCCGTGGATGCTTCGGGAATGGGGCCTGCCAACTCAGAACCCCCGTTCCCTGTGGCTGCAGCCGGGCAGGGGGCTCCAGGGTCGGGTGCGCCGCAGGCCTGGGGGGCTTCTTGCCTGTGTGCAGGGCTTCTACGCACAAGGTGGCACCTCATCCCGGCCCAAGGGTGGTGGCAGGAACCCAGGTGGCGCTCGGGGACTCAGCAGGGCCCGCCCCCGGGGCCTGCCTGCAACACCTGACTGCCCGCGGGCATGTCCGTCCACCCTCAGAAAGCTCTGCTGGGACAGCCCTGACCGAGCTCCGAGCTCATCGCACTTGGACCGCCCCAGTGGGCTTCAGGAGTGGGTGTGTGCCAGCAGCAGCCCTCCCCACTCACCCACCGTGCGTCGGCCCCGCCCAACAAGCCCCTAGGGCGGGCGGGGCTTCCCGGGGGGCCTATTTGCAACGCCGGGAAGCGCGGGGCAGTCCGTGTGTGCGGCCCGGGGACACCCGCAGGTGTGTGTGCTCCCCCCGTGGCCGGCCGCTGCGGCTAGCCAGCACCTGGGGGCTGTTGGCAGCGCCGCCTGGGCAGCCTCCTAGAGCCAGGGGTCTGGCAGGCTCCGGGGGCAAATGGACTACGGAAGCCGAGAGGGGCCCGTCCGCGCCAAAACACAAAACGTGCTGTAGCCTCCAGGGAGGGACACAGGGGACACAAGTGGCTGTGTGGCTTGCAGTGCCCGACCAGAGGGAGGGAGGTTGGCTGGCTGCTGAGGCGCAGCAGGTGTCAGCCCTTCGGGGAACTGCCCGTGGATGCTTCGCGAATGGGGCCTGCCAACTCAGAACCCCCGTTCCCTATGGCTGCAGCCGCCCAGGGGGCTCCAGGGTCGGGTGCGCCGCGGGCCTGGGGGGCTTCTTGCCTGTGTGCAGGGCTTCTACGCACAAGGTGGCACCTCATCCCGGCCCAAGGGGGGTGGCAGGAACCCAGGTGGCGCTAGGGGACTCGGCAGGGCCCGCCGCCGGGGCCTGCCCGCAACACCTGATTGCCCGCGGGCGTGTCCGTCCACACTCAGCTCTGCTGGGACAGCCCTGACCGAGCTCCGAGCTCATCGCCCTTGGACCACCCCAGTGGGCTTCAGGAGTGGGTGTGTGCCAGCATCAGCCCTCCCCACTCACCCACCTTGGGTCGGCCCTGCCCGACAAGCCCCAAGGGCGGGCGGGGCTTCCCGGAGGGCCTATTTGCAACGCCGGGAAGCGCAAGCGCGGGGCAGTCCGTGTGTGCGGCCCGGGGACACCCGCAGGTGTGTGTGCTCCCTCCGTGGCCGGCCGCTGCGGCTAGCCAGCACCTGGGGGCTGTTGGCAGCGCCGCCTGGGCAGCCTACTAGAGCCAGGGGTCTGGCAGGCTCCGGGGGCAAATGGACTACGGAAGCCGAGAGGGGCCCGTCAGCGCCAAAACCCAAAACGCGCTGCGGCCTCCAGGGAGGGACACAGGGGACACAAGTGGCTGTGTGGCTTCAGTGCCCGACCAGAGGGAGGGAGGTTGGCTGGCTGCTGAGGCGCAGCAGGTGTCAGCCCTTCGGGGAACTGCCCGTGGATGCTTCGGGAATGGGGCCTGCCAACTCAGAACCCCCGTTCCCTGTGGCTGCAGCCGGGCAGGGGGCTCCAGGGTCGGGTGCGCCGCGGGCCTGGGGGGCTTCTTGCCTGTGTGCAGGGCTTCTACGCACAAGGTGGCACCTCATCCCGGCCCAAGGGTGGTGGCAGGAACCCAGGTGGCGCTCGGGGACTCGGCAGGGCCCGCCCCCGGGGTCTGCCCGCAACACCTGATTGCCCGCGGGCATGTCCGTCCACCCTCAGAAAGCTCTGCTGGGACAGCCCTGACCGAGCTCCGAGCTCATCGCCCTTGGACCGCCCCAGTGGGCTTCAGGAGTGGGTGTGTGCCAGCAGCAGCCCTCCCCACTCACCCACCATGCGTCGGCCCCGCCCGACAAGCCCCTAGGGCGGGCGGGGCTTCCTGGGGTCCTATCTGCAACGCCGGGAAGCGCGGGGCAGTCCGTGTGTGCGGCCCGGGGACACCCGCAGGTGTGTGTGCTCCCCCCGTGGCCGGCTGCTGCGGCTAGCCAGCCCCTGGGGGCTGTTGGCAGCGCCGCCTGGGCAGCCTCCTAGATCCAGGGGTCTGGCAGGCTTTGGGGGCAAATGGACTACGGAAGCCGAGAGGGGCCCGTCCGCGCCAAAACACAAAACGTGCTGTAGCCTCCAGGGAGGGACACAGGGGACACAAGTGGCTGTGTGGCTTGCAGTGCCCGACCAGAGGGAGGGAGGTTGGCTGGCTGCTGAGGCGCAGCAGGTGTCAGCCCTTCGGGGAACTGCCCGTGGATGCTTCGGGAATGGGGCCTGCCAACTCAGAACCCCCGTTCCCTGTGGCTGCAGCCGGCCAGGGGGCTCCAGGGTCGGGTGCGCCGTGGGCCTGGGGGGCTTCTTGCCTGTGTGCAGGGCTTCTACGCACAAGGTGGCACCTCATCCCGGCCCAAGGGTGGTGGCAGGAACCCAGGTGGCGCTCGGGGACTCAGCAGGGCCTGCCCCCAGGGCCTGCCCGCAACACCTGATTGCCCACGGGCGTGTCCGTCCACCCTCAGAAAGCTCTGCTGGGACAGCCCTGACCGAGCTCCGAGCTCATCACCCTTGGACCGCCCCAGTGGGCTTCAGGAGTGGGTGTGTGCCAGCAGCAGCCCTCCCCACTCACCCACCATGCGTTGGCCCCGCCCGACAAGCCCCTAGGGCGGGCGGGGCTTCCCGGGGGCCTATTTGCAACGCCGGGAAGCGCAAGCACGGGGCAGTCCGTGTGTGCGGCCCGGGGACACCCGCAGGTGTGTGTGCTCCCCCCGTGGCCGGCCGCTGCGGCTAGCCAGCACCTGGGGGCTGTTGGCAGCGCCACCTGGGCAGCCTCCTAGAGCCAGGGGTCTGGCAGGCTCCGGGGGCAAATGGACTACGGAAGCCGAGAGGAGCCACTCCGCGCCAAAACCCAAAACGCGCTGCGGCCTCCAGGGAGGGACACAGGGGACACAAGTGGCTGTGTGGCTTGCAGTGCCCGACCAGAGGGAGGGAGGTTGGCTGGCTGCTGAGGCGCAGCAGGTGTCAGCCCTTCGGGGAACTGCCCGTGGATGCTTCGGGAATGGGGCCTGCCAACTCAGAACTCCCGTTCCTTGTGGCTGCATCCGGCCAGGGGGCTCCAGGGTCGGGTGCGCCGTGGGCCTGGGGGGCTTCTTGCCTGTGTGCAGGGCTTCTACGCACAAGGTGGCACCTCATCCCGGCCCAAGGGTGGTGGCAGGAACCCAGGTGTTGCTTGCAGACTCAGCAGGGCCCGCCCCCGGGGCCTGCCCGCAACACCTGATTGCCCGCGGGCGTGTCCGTCCACCCTCAGAAAGCTCTGCTGGGACAGCCCTGACAGAGCTCCAAGCTCATCGCCCTTGGACCGCCCCAGTGGGCTTCAGGAGTGGGTGTGTGCCAGCATCAGCCCTCCCCACTCACCCACCTTGGGTCGGCCCTCCCCGACAAGCCCCAAGGGCGGGCGGGGCTTCCCAGAGGGCCTATTTGCAACGCCAGGAAGCGCAAGCATGGGGCAGTCCGTGTGTGTTGCCCGGGGACACCAGCAGTTGTGTGTGCTCCCTCCGTGGCCGGCCGCTGCGGCTAGCCAGCACCTGGGGGCTGTTGGCAGCACCGCCTGGGCAGCCTCCTAGAACCAGGGGTCTGGCAGGCTCCGGGGGCAAATGGACTACGGAAGCCGAGAGGGGCCCCTCAGCGCCAAAACCCAAAACGCGCTGCGGCCTCCAGGGAGGGACACAGGGGACACAAGTGGCTGTGTGGCTTGCAGTGCCCGACCAGAGGGAGGGAGTTTGGCTGGCTGCTGAGGCGCAGCAGGTGTCAGCCCTTCGGGGAACTGCCCGTGGATGCTTATGGAATGGGGCCTGCCAACTCAGAACCCCCGTTCCCTGTGGCTGCAGCCGGCCAGGGGGCTCCAGGGTCGGGTGCGCCGCGGGCCTGGGGGGCTTCTTGCCTGTGTGCAGGGCTTCTACGCACAAGGTGGCACCTCATCCCGGCCCAAGGGTGGTGGCAGGAACCCAGGTGGCGCTCGGGGACTCAGCAGGGCCCGCCCCCGGGGCCTGCCCGCAACACCTGATTGCCCGCGGGCGTGTCCGTCCACCCTCAGAAAGCTCTGCTGGGACAGCCCTGACCGAGCTCCAGGCTCATCGCCCTTGGACCGCACCAGTGGGCTTCAGGAGTGGGTGTGTGCCAGCATCAGCCCTCCCCACTCACCCACCCTGCGTCGGCTTTGCCCGACAAGCCCCTAGGGCGGGCGGGGCTTCCCGGGGGGCCTATTTAAAACGCCGGGAATGGCGGGGCAGTCCGTGTGTGCGGACGGGGACACCCGCAGGTGTGTGTGCTCCCCCCGTGGCCGGCCGCTGCGGCTAGCCAGCACCTGGGGGCTGTTGGCAGCGCCGCCTGGGCAGCCTCCTAGAGCCAGGGGTCTGGCAGGCTTTGGGGCAAATGGACTACGGAAGCCGAGAGGGGCCCGTCCGCGCCAAAACCCAAAACGCGCTGTGGCCTCCAGGGAGGGACACAGGGGACACAAGTGGCTGTGTGGCTTGCAGTGCCCGACCAGAGGGAGGGAGGTTGGCTGGCTGCTGAGGCGCAGCAGGTGTCAGCCCTTCGGGGAACTGCCCGTGGATGCTTCGCGAATGGGGCCTGCCAACTCAGAACCCCCGTTCCCTTTGGCTGCAGCGGGCCAGGGGGCTCCAGGGTCGGGTGCGCCGTGGGCCGGGGGGCTTCTTGCCTGTGTGCAGGGCTTCTACGCACAAGGTGGCACCTCATCCCGGCCCAAGGGTGGTGGCAGGAACCCAGGTGGCGCTCGGGGACTCAGCAGGGCCCGCCCCCGGGGCCTGCCCACAACACCTGATTGCCCGCGGGCGTGTCCGTCCACCCTCAGAAAGTTCTGCTGGGACAGCCCTGACCGAGCTCCGAGCTCATCGCCCTTGGACCGCCCCTGTGGGCTTCAGGAGTGGGTGTGTGCCAGCAGCAGCCCTCCCCACTCACCCACCGTGCGTCGGGCCCGCCCGACAAGCCCCTAGGGTGGGCGGGGCTTCCCTGGGGGCCTATTTGCAACGCCGGGAAGCGCGGGGCAGTCCGTGTGTGCGGCCCGGGGACACCCGCAGGTGTGTGTGCTTCCCCCGTGGTCGGCCGCTGCGGCTAGCCAGCACCTGGGGGCTGTTGGCAGCACCGCCTGGGCAGCCTCCTAGAGCCAGGGGTCTGGCAGGCTCCGGGGGCAAATGGACTACGGAAGCCGAGAGGGGCCCGTCCGCGCCAAAACCCAAAACGCGCTGCGGCCTCCAGGGAGGGACACAGGGGACACAAGTGGCTGTGTGGCTTGCAGTGCCCGACCAGAGGGAGGGAGGTTGGCTGGCTGCTGAGGCGCAGCAGGTGTCAGCCCTTTGGGGAACTGCCCGTGGATGCTTCGGGAATGGGGCCTGCCAACTCAGAACCCCCGTTCCCTGTGGCTGCAGCCGGCCAGGGGGCTCCAGGGTCGGGTGCGCCGCGGGCCTGGGGGGCTTCTTGCCTGTGTGCAGGGCTTCTACGCACAAGGTGGCACCTCATCCCGGCCCAAGGGTGGTGGCAGGAACCCTGGTGGCGCTCGGGGACTCAGCAGGGCCCGCCCCCGGGGCCTGCCCGCAACACCGGATTGCCCGTGGGCGTGTCCGTCCACCCTCAGAAAGCTCTGCTGGGACAGCCCTGACCGAGCTCCGAGCTCATCGCCCTTGGACCGCCCCAGTGGGCTTCAGGAGTGGGTGTGTGCCAGCAGCAGCCCTCCCCGCTCACCCACCTTGCGTCGGCCCCGCCCGACAAGCCCCTGGGGCGGGCGGGGCTTCCCGGGGGGCCTATTTGCAACACCGGGAAGCGCAAGCGCGGGGCAGTCCGTGTGTGCGGCCCGGGGACACCCGCATGTGTGTGTGCTCCCTCCGTGGCCGGCCGGTGCAGCTAGCCAGCACCTGGGGGCTGTTGGCAGCACCACCTGGGCAGCCTCCTAGAGCCAGGGGTCTGGCAGGCTACGGGGGCAAATGGACTACGGAAGCCGAGAGGGGCCCGTCCGCGCCAAAACCCAAAACGCGCTGCGGCCTCCAGGGAGGGACACAGGGGACACAAGTGGCTGTGTGGCTTGCAGTGCCCGACCAGAGGGAGGGAGGTTGGCTGGCTGCTGAGGCGCAGCAGGTGTCAGCCCTTCAGGGAACTGCCCGTGGATGCTTATGGAATGGGGCCTGCCAACTCAGAACCCCCGTTCCCTGTGGCTGCAGCCGGCCAGGGGGCTCCAGGGTCGGGTGCGATGCGGGCCTGGGGGGCTTCTTGCCTGTGTGCAGGGCTTCTACGCACAAGGTGGCACCTCATCCCGGCCCAAGGGTGGTGGCAGGAACCCAGGTGGCGCTCGGGGACTCAGCAGGGCCCGCCCCCGGGGCCTGCCCGCAACACCTGATTGCCCGCGGGCGTGTCCGTCCACCCTCAGAAAGCTCTGCTGGGACAGCCCTGACCGAGCTCCGGGCTCATCGCCCTTGGACCGCACCAGTGGGCTTCAGGAGTGGGTGTGTGCCAGCATCAGCCCTCCCCACTCACCCACCGTGCGTCGGCCCCGCCCGACAAGCCCTAGGGCGGGCGGGGCTTCCCGGGGGGCCTATTTAAAACGCCGGGAATGGCGGGGCAGTCCGTGTGTGCGGCCCGGGGACACCCGCAGGTGTGTGTGCTCCCCCCGTGGCCGGCCGCTGCGGCTAGCCAGCACCTGGGGGCTGTTGGCAGCGCCGCCTGGGCAGCCTCCTAGAGCCAGGGGTCTAGCAGGCTTTGGGGCAAATGGACTACGGAAGCCGAGAGGGGCCACTCCGCGCCAAAACCCAAAACGCGCTGCGGCCTCCAGGGAGGGACACAGGGGACACAAGTGGCTGTGTGGCTTGCAGTGCCCGACCAGAGGGAGGGAAGTTGGCTGGCTGCTGAGGCGCAGCAGGTGTCAGCCCTTCGGGGAACTGCCCGTGGATGCTTCAGGAATGGGGCCTACCAACTCAGAACCCCCGTTCCCTGTGGCTGCAGCCGGCCAGGGGGCTCCAGGGTCGGGTGTGCCGCGGGCCTCGGGGGCTTCTTGCCTGTGTGCAGGGCTTCTACGCACAAGGTGGCACCTCATCCCGGCCCAAGGGTGGTGGCAGGAACCCAGGTGGCGCTCGGGGACTCAGCAGGGCCCGCCCCCGGGGCCTGCCCGCAACACCTGATTGCCCGCGGGCATGTCTGTCCACCCTCAGAAAGCTCTGCTGGGACAGCCCTGACCGAGCTCCGAGCTCATCGCACTTGGACCGCCCCAGTGGGCTTCAGGAGTGGGTGTGTGCCAGCATCAGCCCTCCCCACTCACCCACCTTGGGTCGGCCCTGCCCGACAAGCCCCTAGGGCGGGCGGGGCTTCCCTGGGGGCCTATTTGCAACGCCGGGAAGCGCGGGGCAGTCCGTGTGTGCGGCCCGGGGACACCCGCAGGTGTGTGTGCTCCCCCCGTGGCCGGCCGCTGCGGCTAGCCAGCACCTGGGGGCTGTTGGCAGCGCCGCCTGGGCAGCCTCCTAGAGCCAGGGGTCTGGCAGGCTCCGGGGGCAAATGGACTACGGAAGCCGAGAGGGGCCCATCCGCGCCAAAACCCAAAACGCACTGTGGCATCCAGGGAGGGACACAGGGGACACAAGTGGCTGTGTGGCTTGCAGTGCCCGACCAGAGGGAGGGAGGTTGGCTGGCTGCTGAGGCGCAGCAGGTGTCAGCCCTTCGGGGAACTGCCCGTGGATGCTTCGCGAATGGGGCCTGCCAACTCAGAACCCCCGTTCCCTGTGGCTGCAGCCGGCCAGGGGGCTCCAGGGTCGGGTGCGCCGCGGGCCTGGGGGGCTTCTTGCCTGTGTGCAGGGCTTCTACGCACAAGGTGGCACCTCATCCCGGCCCAAGGGTGGTGGCAGGAACCCAGGTGGCGCTCGGGACTCAGAAGGGCCCGCCCCCGGGGCCTGCCCGCAACACCTGTTTGCCCGCGGGCGTGTCCGTCCACCCTCAGAAAGCTCTGCTGGGACAGCCCTGACCGAGCTCCGAGCTCATCGCCCTTGGACCGCCCCACTCACCCACCGTGTGTCGGCCCCGCCCAACAATCCCCTAGGGCTGGCGGGGCTTCCCGGGGGGCCTATTTGAAACGCCGGGAAGCGCGGGGCAGTCCGTGTGTGCGGCCCGGGGACACCCGCAGGTGTGTGTGCTCCCCCCGTGGCCGGCCGCGGTGGCTAGCCAGCACCTGGGGGCTGTCGGCAGCGCCGCCTGGGCAGCCTCCTAGAGCCAGGGGTCTGGCAGGCTCCGGGGGCAAATGGACTACGGAAGCCGAGAGGGGCCCGTCCGCGCCAAAACCCAAAACGCGCTGCGGCCTCCACGGAGGGACACAGGGGACACAAGTGGCTGTGTGGCTTGCAGTGCCCGACCAGAGGGAGGGAGGTTGGCTGGCTGCTGAGGCGCAGCAGGTGTCAGCCCTTCGGCGAACTGCCCGTGGATGCTTCGCTAATGGGGCCTGCCAACTCAGAACCCCCGTTCCCTGTGGCTGCAGCCGGCCAGGGGGCTCCAGGGTCGGGTGCGCCGCGGGCCTGGGGGGCATCTTGCCTGTGTGCAGGGCTTCTACGCACAAGGTGGCACCTCATCCCGGCCCAAGGGTGGTGGCAGGAACCCAGGTGGCGCTCGGGGACTCAGCAGGGCCCGCCCCCGGGGCCTGCCCCCAATAGCTGATTGCCCGCGGGCGTGTCCGTCCACCCTCAGAAAGCTCTGCTGGGACAGCCCTGACCGAGCTCCGAGCTCATCGCCCTTGGACCACCCCAGTGGGCTTCAGGAGTGGGTGTGTGCCAGCAGCAGCCCTCCCCACTCACCCACCGTGCGTCGGCCCCGCCCGACAAGCCCCTAGGGCGGGCGGGGCTTCCCGGGTGGCCTATTTGCAATGCCGGGAATCGCGGGGCAGTCCGTGTGCGGCCCGGGGACACCCGCAGGTGTGTGTGCTCCCCCCGTGGCTGGCCGCTGTGGCTAGCCAGCACCTGGGGGCTGTCGGCAGCGCCGCCTGGGCAGCCTCCTAGATCCAGGGGTCTGGCAGGCTCCGGGGGCAAATGGACTACGGAAGCCGAGAGGGGCCCGTCCGCGCCAAACCCAAAACGCGCTGCGGCCTCCAGGGAGGGACACAGGGGACACAAGTGGCTGTGTGGCTTGCAGTGCCCGACCAGAGGGAGGGAGGTTGGCTGGCTTCCCCTGGGATGCCCCGCCCGCCCTAGGGGCTTGTCGGGCGGGGCCGACGCACAGTGGGTGAGTGGGGAGGGCTGCTGCTGGCACACACCCACTCCTGAAGCCCACTGGGGCGGTCTAAGGGCGATGAGCTCGGAGCTCGGTCAGGGCTGTCCCAGCAGAGCTTTCTGAGGGTGGACGGACACGCCCGCGGGCAATCAGGTGTTGCGGGCAGGCCCCGGGGGCGGGCCCTGCCGAGTACCCGAGCGCCACCTGGGTTCCTGCCACCACCCTTGGGCCGGGATGAGGTGCCACCTTGTGCGTAGAAGCCCTGCACACAGGCAAGAAGCCCCCCAGGCCCGTGGCACACCCGACCCTGGAGCCCCCTGGCCGGATGCAGCCACAGGGAACGGGGGTTCTGAGTTGGCAGGCCCCATTCCCGAAGCATCCACGGGCAGTTCCCCGAAGGGCTGACACCTGCTGCGCCTCAGCAGCCAGCCAACCTCCCTCCCTCTGGTCGGGCACTGCAAGCCACACAGCCACTTGTGTCCCCTGTGTCCCTCCCTGGAGGCCACAGCGCATTTTGGGTTTTGGAGCGGACGGGCCCCTCTCGGCTTCCGTAGTCCATTTGCCCCCGGAGCCTGCCAGACCCCTGGCTCTAGGAGGCTGCCCAGGCGGCGCTGCCAACAGCCCCCAGGTGCTGGCTAGCCGCAGCGGCCGGCCACGGGGGGAGCACACACAGCTGCGTGTGACCCCCGGCCGCACACACGGACTGCCCCGCGCTTTCCGGCATTGCAAATAGGCCCCCGGGAAGCCCCGCCCGCCCTAGGGGCTTGTCGGGCGGGGCCGACGCACGGTGGGTGAGTGGGGAGGGCTGCTGCTGGCACACACCCACTCCTGAAGCCCACTGGGGCGGTCCAAGGGCGATGAGCTCGGAGCTCGGTCAGGGCTGTCCCAGCAGAGCTTTCTGAGGGTGGACGGACACGCCCGCGGGCAATCAGGTGTTGCGGGCAGGCCCCGGGGGCGGGCCCTGCTGAGTCCCCGAGCGCCACCTGGGTTCCTGCCACCACCCTTGGGCCGGGATGAGGTGCCACCTTGTGCGTTGAAGCTCTGCACACAGGCAAGAAGCCCCCAAGGCCCGCGGCGCACCCGACCCTGGAGAACCCCTGGCCGGATGCAGCCACAGGGAATGGGGGTTCTGAGTTGGCAGGCCCCATTCCCAAGCATCCACGGGCAGTTCCCCGAAGGGCTGACACCTGCTGCGCCTCAGCAGCCAGCCAACTTCCCTCCCTCTGGTCGGGCACTGCAAGCCACACAGCCACTTGTGTCCCATGTGTCCCTCCCTGGAGGCCGCAGCGCGTTTTGGGTTTTGGCGTGGACGGGCCCCTCTCGGCTTACGTAGTCCATTTGCCCCCGGAGCCTGCCAGACCCCTGGCTGTAGGAGGCTGCCCAGGCGGCACTGCCAATAGCCCCCAGGTGCTGGCTAGCCGCAGCGGCCGGCCACGGGGGGAGCACACACACCTGCGGGTGTCCCCGGGCCGCACACACGGACTGCCCCGCGCTTCCCGGTGTTGCAAATAGGCCCCCAGGGAAGCCCCGCCCGCCCTAGGGTCTTGTCGGGCGGGGCCGACGCACGCTGGGTGAGTGGGGAGGGCTGCTGCTGGCACACACCCACTCCTGAAGCCCACTGGGGCGGTCCAAGGGCGATGAGCTCGGAGCTCGGTCAGGGCTGTCCCAGCAGAGCTTTCTGAGGGTGGACGGACACGCCCGCGGGCAATCAGGTGTTGCAAGCAGGCCCCGGGGCGGGCCCTGCTGTGTCCCCGAGCACCAACTGTGATCCTGCCACCACCCTTGGGCCGGGATTAGGTGCCACCTTGTGCGTAGAAGCCCTGCTTAGAGGCAAGAAGCCCCCCAGGCCCGCGGCGCACCCGACCCTGGAGCCCCCTGGCCGGCTGCAGCCAGAGGGAATGGGGGTTCTGAGTTGGCAGGCCCCATTCGCGAAGCATCCACGGGCAGTTCCTCGAAGGGCTGACACCTGCTGCGCCTCAGCAGCCAGCCAACCTCCCTCCCTCTGGTCGGGCACTGCAAGCCACACAGCCACTTGTGTCCCCTGTGTCCCTCCCTGGAGGCCGCAGCACGTTTTGGGTTTGGCACGGATGGGCCCCTCTCGGCTTCCGTAGTCCATTTGCCCCCGGAGCCTGCCAGACCCCTGGCTCTAGGAGGCTGCCCAGGCGGCGCTGCCAACAGCCCCGAGGTGCTGGCTAGCCGCAGCGGACGGCCACGGGGGGAGCACACACACCTGCAGGTGTCCCCGGGCCGCACACACGGACTGCCCCGCGCTTCCCAGCGTTGCAGATAGGCCCCCCGGGAAGCCCCGCCGGCCCTAGGGGCTTGTCGGGCGGGGCCGACGCACGGTGGGTGAGTGGGGAGGGCTGCTGCTGGCACACACCCACTCCTGAAGCCCACTGGGGCGCTCCAAGGGCGAGGAGCTCGGAGCTCGGTCAGGGCTGTCCCAGCAGAGCTTTCTGAGGGTGGACGGACACGACCGCGGGCAATCAGGTGTTGTGGGCAGGCCCCGGGGGCGGGCCCTGCTGAGTCCCCGAGCGCCACCTGTGATCCTGCCACCACCCTTGGGCCGGGATGAGGTGCCACCTTGTGCGTAGAAGCCCTGCACACAGGCAAGAAGCCCCCCAGGCCCGCGGCGCACCCGACCCTGGAGCCCCCTGGCCGGCTGCAGCCACAGGGAACGGGGGTTCTGAGTTGGCAGGCCCCATTCGCGAAGCATCCACGGGCAGTTCCCCGAAGGGCTGACACCTGCTGCGCCTCAGCAGGCAGCCAACCTCCCTCCCTCTGGTCGGGCACTGCAAGCCACACAGCCACTTGTGTCCCCTGTGTCCCTCCCTGGAGGCCGCAGCGCGTTTTGGGTTTTGGCGCGGAGTGGCTCCTCTCGGCTTCCGTATTCCATTTGCCCCCGGAGCCTGCCAGACCCCTGGCTCTAGGAGGCTGCCCAGGCGGCGCTGCCGACAGCCCCCAGGTGCTGGCTAGCCGCAGCGGCCGGCCATGGGGGGAGCACACACACCTGCGGGTGTCCCCAGTCCGCACACACGGACTGCCCCGCGCTTCCCGGTGTTGCAAATAGGCCCCCCGGGAAGCCCCGCCCGCCCTAGGGTCTTGTCGGGCGGGGCCGACGCACGGTGGGTGAGTGGGGAGGGCTGCTGCTGGCACAAACCCACTCCTGAAGCCCACTGGGGCGGTCCAAGGGCGATGAGCTCGGAGCTCGGTCAGGGCTGTCCCAGCAGAGCTTTCTGAGGGTGGACGGACACGCCCGCGGGCAATCAGGTGTTGCGGGCAGGCCCCGGGGGCGGGCCCTGCTGAGTCCCCGAGCGCCACCTGGGTTCCTGCCACCACCCTTGGGCCGGGATGAGGTGCCACCTTGTGCGTAGAAGCCCTGCACACAGGCTAGAAGCCCCCCAGGCCCGCGGCGCACCCGACCCTGGAGCTCCCTGGCCGGCTGCAGCCACAGAGAATGGGGGTTCTGAGTTGGCAGGCCCCATTCGCGAAGCATCCACGGGCAGTTCCCCGAAGGGCTGACACCTGCTGCACCTCAGCAGCCAGCCAACCTCCCTCCCTCTGGTCGGGCACTGCAAGCCACACAGCCACATGTATCCCCTGTGTCCCTCCCTGGAGGCCGCAGCGCGTTTTGGGTTTGACACGGACGGGCCCCTCTCGGCTTCCGTAGTCCATTTGACCCCGGAGCCTGCCAGACCCCTGGCTGTAGGAGGCTGCCCAGGCGGCGCTGCCAACAGCCCCCAGGTGCTGGCTAGCCGCAGCGGCCAGCCACGGGGGGAGCACACACACCTGCGGGTGAACCCGGGCCGTACACATGGACTGCCCCGCGCTTCCCGGTGTTGCAAATAGGCCCCCAGGGAAGCCCCGCCCGCCCTAGGGACTTGTCGGGCGGGGCCGACGCACGGTGGGTGAGTGGGGAGGGCTGCTGCTGGCACACACCCACTCCTGAAGCCCACTGGGGCGGTCCAAGGGCGATGAGCTCGGAGCTCGGTCAGGGCTGTCCCAGCAGAGCTTTCTGAGGGTGGACGGACACGCCCGCGGGCAATCAGGTGTTGCAAGCAGGCCCCGGGGGCGGGCCTTTCTGAGTCCCCGAGCACCAACTGTGATCCTGCCACCACCCTTGGGCCGGGATGAGGTGCCACCTTGTGCGTAGAAGCCCTGCTTAGAGGCAAGAAGCCCCCCAGGCCCGCGGCGCACCCGACCCTGGAGACCCCTGGCCGGCTGCAGCCACAGGGAACGGGGGTTCTGAGTTGGCAGGCCCCATTTGCGAAGCATCCACGGGCAGTTCCCCGAAGGGCTGACACCTGCTGCGCCTCAGCAGCCAGCCAACCTCCCTCCCTCTGGTCGGGCACTGCAAGCCACACAGCCACTTGTGTCCCCTGTGTCCCTCCCTGGAGGCCGCAGCGCGTTTTGGGTTTGGAACGGACGGGCCCCTCTCGGCTTCCGTAGTCCATTTGCCCCCGGAGCCTGCCAGACCCCTGGCTCTAGGAGGCTGCCCAGGCGGCGCGGCCAACAGCCCCCAGGTGCTGGCTAGCCGCAGCGGCCGGCCACGGGGGGAGCACACACACCTGCGGGTGTCCCCGGGCCGCACACACGGACTGCCCCGCGCTTCCCGGCGTTGCAAATAGGCCCCCCGGGAAGCCCCGCCCGCCCTAGGGGCTTGTCGGGCGGGGCTGACGCACGGTGGGTGAGTGGGGAGGGCTGCTGCTGGCACACACCCACTCCTGAAGCCCACTGGGGCGGTCCAAGGGCGATGAGCTCGGAGCTCTGTCAGGGCTGTCCCAGCAGAGCTTTCTGAGGGTGGACGGACACGCCTGCGGGCAATCAGGTGTTGTGGGCAGGCCCCGGGGTGGGCCCTGCTGAGTTCCCGAGTGCCACCTGTGATCCTGCCACCACCCTTGGGCCGGGATGAGGTGCCACCTTGTGCGTAGAAGCCCTGCACACAGGCAAGAAGCCCCCCAGGCCCGCGGCACACCCGACCCTGGAGCTCCCTGGCCGGCTGCAGCCACAGAGAACGGGGGTTCTGAGTTGGCAGGCCCCATTCCCGAAGCATCCACGGGCAGTTCCCCGAAGGGCTGACACCTGCTGCGCCTCAGCAGCCAGCCAACCTCCCTCCTCTGGTCGGGCACTGCAAGCCACACAGCCACTTGTGTCCCCTGTGTCCCTCCCTGGAGGCCGCAGCGCGTTTTGGGTTTTCGCAAGGACGGGCCCCTCTCGGTTTCCGTAGTCCATTTGCCCCCGGAGCCTGCCAGACCCCTGGCTCTAGGAGGCTGCCCAGGCGGCGCTGCCAACAGCCCCCAGGTGCTGGCTAGCCGCAGCGGCCAGCCACGGGGGGAGCACACACACCTGCGGGTGTCCCCGGGCCGCACACACGGACTGCCCCGCGCTTCCCGGCGTTGCAAATTGGCCCCCCCGGGAAGCCCCGCCGGCCCTAGGGGCTTGTCGGGCGGGGCCGACACACGGTGGGTGAGTGGGGAGGGCTGCTGCTGGCACACACCCACTCCTGAAGCCCACTGGGGCGGTCCATGGCGATGAGCTCGGAGCTCGGTCAGGGCTGTCCCAGCAGAGCTTTCTGAGGGTGGACGGACACACCCGCGGGCAATCAGGTGTTGCGGGCAGGCCCCGGGGGTGGGCCCTGCTGAGTCCCCGAGCGCCACCTGTGATCCTGCCACCACCCTTGGGCCGGGATGAGGTGCCACCTTGTGCGTAGAAGCCCTGCACACAGGCAAGAAGCCCCCGAGACCCGCGGCGCAGCCGACCCTAGAGCCCCCTGGCCGGATGCAGCCACAGGGAACGGGGGTTCTGAGTTGGCAGGCCCCATTCCCGGGCATCCACGGGCACTTCCCCGAAGGGCTGACACCTGCTGCGCCTCAGCAGCCAGCCAACTTCCCTGCCTCCCTGTGGTCGGGCACTGCAAGCCACACAGCCACTTGTGTCCCCTGTGTCCCTCCCTGGAGGCCGCAGCGCGTTTTGGGTTTTGGCGCGGACGGGCCCCTCTCGGCTTCCGTAGTCCAATTGCCCCCGGAGCTTGCCAGACCCCTGGCTCTAGGATGCTGCCCAGGCGGAGCTGCCGACAGCCCCCAGGTGCTGGCTAGCCGCAGGGTCCGGCCACGGGGGGAGCACACACACCTGCGGGTGTCCCCGGGCCGCACACACTGACTGCCCCGCGCTTCCCGGCATTGCCAATAGGCCCCCCGGGAAGCCCCGCCCGCCCTAGGGGCTTGTCGGGCGGGGCTGACGCACGGTGGGTGAGTGCGGAGGGCTGCTGCTGGCACACACCCACTCCTGAAGCCCACTGGGGCGGTCCAAAAGGGATGAGCTCGGAGCTCGGTCAGGGCTGTCCCAGCAGAGCTTTCTGAGGGTGGACGGACACGCCCGCGGGCAATCAGGTGTTGCGGGCAGGCCCCGGGGGCGGGCCCTGCTGAGACCCCGAGCCCCACCTGTGATCCTGCCAGCACCCTTGGGCCGGGATGAGGTGCCACCTTGTGCGTAGAAGCCCTGCACACAGGCAAGAAGCCCCCCAGGCCCGCGGCGCACCCGACCCTGGAGCCCCCTGGCCGGATGCAGCCACAGGGAACGGGGGTTCTGAGTTGGCAGGCCCCATTCCCGAAGCATCCACGGGCAGTTCCCCGAAGGGCTGACACCTGCTGGACCTCAGCAGCCAGCCAACATCCCTCCCTCTGGTCGGGCACTGCAAGCCACACAGCCACTTGTGTCCCCTGTGTCCCTCCCTGGAGGCCGCAGCGCGTTTTGGGTTTTGGCGTGGATGGGCCCCTCTCGGCTTCCGTAGTCCATTTGCCCCCGGAGCCTGCCAGACCCCTGGCTCTAGGAGGCTGCCGTGGCAGCGCTGCCAACAGCCCCCAGGTGCTGGCTAGCCGCAGCGGCCGGCCACGGGGGGAGCACACACACCTGCGGGTGTCCCCGGGCCGCACACACGGACTGCCCCGCGCTTCCCAGCATTGCAAATAGGCCCCCCGTGAAGCCCCGCCCGCCCTAGGGGCTTGTTCGGCAGGGCCGACGCACGGTGGGTGAGTGGGGAGGGCTGCTGCTGGCACACACCCACTCCTGAAGCCCACTGCGGCGGTCCAAGGGCGATGAGCTCGGAGCTCGGTCAGGGCTGTCCCAGCAGAGCTTTCTGAGGGTGGACTGACACGCCCGCGGCAATCATGTGTTGCAGGCAGGCCCCGGGGGCTGGCCCTGCTGAATCCCCGAGCGCCACCTGGGTTCCTGCCACCACCCTTGGGCCGGGATGAGGTGCCACCTTGTGCGTAGAAGCCCTGCACACAGGCAAGAAGCCCCCCAGGCCCGCGGCGCACCCGACCCTGGAGCCCCCTGGCCGGCTGCAGCCACAGGGAACGGGGGTTCTGAGTTGGCAGGCCCCATTCCCGAAGCATCCACGGGCAGTTCCCCGAAGGGCTGACACCTGCTGCGCCTCAGCAGCCAGCCAACCTCCCTCCCTCTGGTCTGGCACTGCAAGCCACACAGCCACTTGTGTCCCCTGTGTCCCTCCCTGGAGGCCACAGCGCCTTTTGGGTTTTGGAGCGGACGGGCCCCTCTCGGCTTCCGTAGTCCATTTGCCCCCGGAGCCTGCCAGACCCCTGGCTCTAGGAGGCTGCCCAGGCGGCGCTGCCGACAGCCCCCAGGTGCTGGCTAGCCGCAGCGGCCGGCCACGGCGGGAGCACACACACCTGCGGGTGTGCCCGCGCCGCACACACGGACTGCCCCGCGCTTCCCGGCATTGCAAATAGGCCCCCCGGGAAGCCCCGCCCACCCTAGGGGCTTGTCGGGCGGGGCCGACGCACGGTGGGTGAGTGGGGAGGGCTGCTGCTGGCACACACCCACTCCTGAAGCCCACTGGGGCGGTCCAAGGGCGATGAGCTCGGAGCTCGGTCAGGGCTGTCCCAGCAGAGCTTTCTGAGGGTGGACGGACACGCCCGCGGGCAATCAGGTGTTGCGGGCAGGCCCCGGGGGCGGGCCCTGCTGAGTCCCCGAGCGCCACCTGGGTTCCTGCCACCACCCTTGGGCCGGGATGAGGTGCCACCTTGTGCGTAGAAGCCCTGCACACAGGCAAGAAGCCCCCAAGGCCCGCGGCGCACCCGACCCTGGAGCCCCCTGGCCTGTTGCAGCCACAGGGAACGGGGGTTCTGAGTTGGCAGGCCCCATTCCCGAAGCATCCACGGGCAGTTCCCCGAAGGGCTGACACCTGCTGCGCCTCAGCAGCCAGCCAACCTCCCTCCCTCTGGTCTGGCACTGCAAGCCACACAGCCACTTGTGTCCCCTGTGTCCCTCCCTGGAGGCCACAGCGCGTTTTGGGTTTTGGCGCGGACGGGCCCCTCTCGGCTTCCGTAGTCCATTTGCCCCGGAGCCTGCCAGACCCCTGGCTCTAGGAGGCTGCCCAGGCGGCGCTGCCGACAGCCCCCAGGTGCTGGCTAGCCGCAGCGGCCGGCCACGGGGGGAGCACACACACCTGCGGGTGTGCCCGGGCCGCACACAGGGACTGCCCCGCACTTGCCGGCATTGTAAATAGGCCCCCCGGGAAGCCCCGCCGGCCCTAGGGGCTTGTCGGGCGGGGCCGACGCACGGTGGGTGAGTGGGGAGGGCTGCTGCTGGCACACACCCACTCCTGAAGCCCACTGCGGCGGTCCAAGGGCGATGAGCTCGGAGCTCGGTCAGGGCTGTCCCAGCAGAGCTTTCTGAGGGTGGACTGACACGCCCGCGGCAATCATGTGTTGCAGGCAGGCCCCGGGGGCGGGCCCTGCTGAGACCCCGAGCCCCACCTGTGATCCTGCCAGCACCCTTGGGCCGGGATGAGGTGCCACCTTGTGCGTAGAAGCCCTGCACACAGGCAAGAAGCCCCCCAGGCCCGCGGCGCACCCGACCCTGGAGCCCCCTGGCCGGATGCAGCCACAGGGAACGGGGGTTCTGAGTTGGCAGGCCCCATTCCCGAAGCATCCACGGGCAGTTCCCCGAAGGGCTGACACCTGCTGGACCTCAGCAGCCAGCCAACATCCCTCCCTCTGGTCGGGCACTGCAAGCCACACAGCCACTTGTGTCCCCTGTGTCCCTCCCTGGAGGCCGCAGCGCGTTTTGGGTTTTGGCGTGGATGGGCCCCTCTCGGCTTCCGTAGTCCATTTGCCCCCGGAGCCTGCCAGACCCCTGGCTCTAGGAGGCTGCCGTGGCAGCGCTGCCAACAGCCCCCAGGTGCTGGCTAGCCGCAGCGGCCGGCCACGGGGGGAGCACACACACCTGCGGGTGTCCCCGGGCCGCACACACGGACTGCCCCGCGCTTCCCAGCATTGCAAATAGGCCCCCCGTGAAGCCCCGCCCGCCCTAGGGGCTTGTTCGGCAGGGCCGACGCACGGTGGGTGAGTGGGGAGGGCTGCTGCTGGCACACACCCACTCCTGAAGCCCACTGCGGCGGTCCAAGGGCGATGAGCTCGGAGCTCGGTCAGGGCTGTCCCAGCAGAGCTTTCTGAGGGTGGACTGACACGCCCGCGGCAATCATGTGTTGCAGGCAGGCCCCGGGGGCTGGCCCTGCTGAATCCCCGAGCGCCACCTGGGTTCCTGCCACCACCCTTGGGCCGGGATGAGGTGCCACCTTGTGCGTAGAAGCCCTGCACACAGGCAAGAAGCCCCCCAGGCCCGCGGCGCACCCGACCCTGGAGCCCCCTGGCCGGCTGCAGCCACAGGGAACGGGGGTTCTGAGTTGGCAGGCCCCATTCCCGAAGCATCCACGGGCAGTTCCCCGAAGGGCTGACACCTGCTGCGCCTCAGCAGCCAGCCAACCTCCCTCCCTCTGGTCTGGCACTGCAAGCCACACAGCCACTTGTGTCCCCTGTGTCCCTCCCTGGAGGCCACAGCGCCTTTTGGGTTTTGGAGCGGACGGGCCCCTCTCGGCTTCCGTAGTCCATTTGCCCCCGGAGCCTGCCAGACCCCTGGCTCTAGGAGGCTGCCCAGGCGGCGCTGCCGACAGCCCCCAGGTGCTGGCTAGCCGCAGCGGCCGGCCACGGCGGGAGCACACACACCTGCGGGTGTGCCCGCGCCGCACACACGGACTGCCCCGCGCTTCCCGGCATTGCAAATAGGCCCCCCGGGAAGCCCCGCCCACCCTAGGGGCTTGTCGGGCGGGGCCGACGCACGGTGGGTGAGTGGGGAGGGCTGCTGCTGGCACACACCCACTCCTGAAGCCCACTGGGGCGGTACAAGGGCGATGAGCTCGGAGCTCGGTCAGGGCTGTCCCAGCAGAGCTTTCTGAGGGTGGACGGACACGCCCGCGGGCAATCAGGTGTTGCGGGCAGGCCCCGGGGGCGGGCCCTGCTGAGTCCCCGAGCGCCACCTGGGTTCCTGCCACCACCCTTGGGCCGGGATGAGGTGCCACCTTGTGCGTAGAAGCCCTGCACACAGGCAAGAAGCCCCCAAGGCCCGCGGCGCACCCGACCCTGGAGCCCCCTGGCCTGTTGCAGCCACAGGGAACGGGGGTTCTGAGTTGGCAGGCCCCATTCCCGAAGCATCCACGGGCAGTTCCCCGAAGGGCTGACACCTGCTGCGCCTCAGCAGCCAGCCAACCTCCCTCCCTCTGGTCTGGCACTGCAAGCCACACAGCCACTTGTGTCCCCTGTGTCCCTCCCTGGAGGCCACAGCGCGTTTTGGGTTTTGGCGCGGACGGGCCCCTCTCGGCTTCCGTAGTCCATTTGCCCCGGAGCCTGCCAGACCCCTGGCTCTAGGAGGCTGCCCAGGCGGCGCTGCCGACAGCCCCCAGGTGCTGGCTAGCCGCAGCGGCCGGCCACGGGGGGAGCACACACACCTGCGGGTGTGCCCGGGCCGCACACAGGGACTGCCCCGCACTTGCCGGCATTGTAAATAGGCCCCCCGGGAAGCCCCGCCGGCCCTAGGGGCTTGTCGGGCGGGGCCGACGCACGGTGGGTGAGTGGGGAGGGCTGCTGCTGGCACACACCCACTCCTGAAGCCCACTGCGGCGGTCCAAGGGCGATGAGCTCGGAGCTCGGTCAGGGCTGTCCCAGCAGAGCTTTCTGAGGGTGGACTGACACGCCCGCGGCAATCATGTGTTGCAGGCAGGCCCCGGGGGCGGGCCCTGCTGAGACCCCGAGCCCCACCTGTGATCCTGCCAGCACCCTTGGGCCGGGATGAGGTGCCACCTTGTGCGTAGAAGCCCTGCACACAGGCAAGAAGCCCCCCAGGCCCGCGGCGCACCCGACCCTGGAGCCCCCTGGCCGGATGCAGCCACAGGGAACGGGGGTTCTGAGTTGGCAGGCCCCATTCCCGAAGCATCCACGGGCAGTTCCCCGAAGGGCTGACACCTGCTGGACCTCAGCAGCCAGCCAACATCCCTCCCTCTGGTCGGGCACTGCAAGCCACACAGCCACTTGTGTCCCCTGTGTCCCTCCCTGGAGGCCGCAGCGCGTTTTGGGTTTTGGCGTGGATGGGCCCCTCTCGGCTTCCGTAGTCCATTTGCCCCCGGAGCCTGCCAGACCCCTGGCTCTAGGAGGCTGCCGTGGCAGCGCTGCCAACAGCCCCCAGGTGCTGGCTAGCCGCAGCGGCCGGCCACGGGGGGAGCACACACACCTGCGGGTGTCCCCGGGCCGCACACACGGACTGCCCCGCGCTTCCCAGCATTGCAAATAGGCCCCCCGTGAAGCCCCGCCCGCCCTAGGGGCTTGTTCGGCAGGGCCGACGCACGGTGGGTGAGTGGGGAGGGCTGCTGCTGGCACACACCCACTCCTGAAGCCCACTGCGGCGGTCCAAGGGCGATGAGCTCGGAGCTCGGTCAGGGCTGTCCCAGCAGAGCTTTCTGAGGGTGGACTGACACGCCCGCGGCAATCATGTGTTGCAGGCAGGCCCCGGGGGCTGGCCCTGCTGAATCCCCGAGCGCCACCTGGGTTCCTGCCACCACCCTTGGGCCGGGATGAGGTGCCACCTTGTGCGTAGAAGCCCTGCACACAGGCAAGAAGCCCCCCAGGCCCGCGGCGCACCCGACCCTGGAGCCCCCTGGCCGGCTGCAGCCACAGGGAATGGGGGTTCTGAGTTGGCAGGCCCCATTCCCGAAGCATCCACGGGCAGTTCCCCGAAGGGCTGACACCTGCTGCGCCTCAGCAGCCAGCCAACCTCCCTCCCTCTGGTCTGGCACTGCAAGCCACACAGCCACTTGTGTCCCCTGTGTCCCTCCCTGGAGGCCACAGCGCCTTTTGGGTTTTGGAGCGGACGGGCCCCTCTCGGCTTCCGTAGTCCATTTGCCCCCGGAGCCTGCCAGACCCCTGGCTCTAGGAGGCTGCCCAGGCGGCGCTGCCAACAGCCCCCAGGTGCTGGCTAGCCGCAGCGGCCGGCCACGGCGGGAGCACACACACCTGCGGGTGTGCCCGCGCCGCACACACGGACTGCCCCGCGCTTCCCGGCATTGCAAATAGGCCCCCCGGGAAGCCCCGCCCACCCTAGGGGCTTGTCGGGCGGGGCCGACGCACGGTGGGTGAGTGGGGAGGGCTGCTGCTGGCACACACCCACTCCTGAAGCCCACTGGGGCGGTCCAAGGGCGATGAGCTCGGAGCTCGGTCAGGGCTGTCCCAGCAGAGCTTTCTGAGGGTGGACGGACACGCCCGCGGGCAATCAGGTGTTGCGGGCAGGCCCCGGGGGCAGGCCCTGCTGAGTCCCCGAGCGCCACCTGGGTTCCTGCCACCACCCTTGGGCCGGGATGAGGTGCCACCTTGTGCGTAGAAGCCCTGCACACAGGCAAGAAGCCCCCCAGGCCCGCGGAGCACCCGAAACTGGAGCCCCCTGGCCTGTTGCAGCCACAGGGAACAGGGGTTCTGAGTTGGCAGACCCCATTCCCGAAGCATCCACGGGCACTTCCCCGAAGGGCTGACACCGGCTGCGCCTCAGCAGCCAGCCAACCTCCCTCCCTCTGGTCGGGCACTGCAAGCCACACAGCCACTTGTGTCCCCTGTGTCCCTCCCTGGAGGCCGCAGCGCGTTTTGGGTTTTGGCGCGGACGGGCTCCTCTCGGCTTCCGTAGTCCATTTGCCCCCGGAGCCTGCCAAACCCCTGGCTCTAGGAGGCTGCCCAGGCGGTGCTGCCGACAGCCCCCAGGTGCTGGCTAACCGCAGCGGCCGGCCACGGAGGGAGCACACAAACCTGCGGGCCGCACACACGGACTGCCCCGCGCTTCCCGGCGTTGCAAATAGGCCCCCCGGGAAGCCCCGCCCGCCCTAGGGGCTTGTCGGGCGGGGCCGACGCACGGTGGGTGAGTGGGGAGGGCTGCTGCTGGCACACACCCAGTCCTGAAGCCCACTGGGGCGGTCCAAGGGCGATGAGCTCGGAGCTCGGTCAGGGCTGTCCCAGCAGAGCTTTCTGAGGGTGGACGGACACGCCCGCGGGCAATCAGGTGTTGCGGGCAGGCCCCGGGGGCGGGCCCTGCTGAGTCCCCGAGCGCCACCTGGGTTCCTGCCGCCACTCTTGGGCCGGGATGAGGTGCCACCTTGTGCGTAGAAGCCCTGCACACAGGCAAGAAGTCCCCCAGGCCCGCGGAGCACCCGAAACTGGAGCCCCCTGGCCTGTTGCAGCCACAGGGAACGGGGGTTCTGAGTTGGCAGGCCCCATTCCCGAAGCATCCACGAGCACTTCCCCGAAGGGCTGACACCTGCTGCGCCTCAGCAGCCAGCCAAACTCCCTCCCTCTGGTCGGGCACTGCAAGCCACACAGCCACTTGTGTCCCCTGTGTCCCTCCCTGGAGGCCGCAGCGCGTTTTGGGTTTTGGCGTGGACGGGCCCCTCTCGGCTTCCGTAGTCCATTTGCCCCCGGAGCCTGCCAGACCCCTGGCTCTAGGAGGCTGCCGAGGCAGCGCTGCCAACAGCCCCCAGGTGCTGGCTAGCCGCAGCGGCCGGCCACGGGGGGAGCACACACACCTGCGGGTGTCCCCGGGCCGCACACACGGACTGCCCCGCGCTTCCCAGCATTGCAAATAGGCCCCCCGTGAAGCCCCGCCCGCCCTAGGGGCTTGTTAGGCAGGGCCGACCCACGGTGGGTGAGTGGGGAGGGCTGCTGCTGGCACACACCCACTCCTGAAGCCCACTGGGGCGGTCCAAGGGCGATGAGCTCGGAGCTCGGTCAGGGCTGTCCCAGCAGAGCTTTCTGAGGGTGGACGGACACGCCCGCGGGCAATCAGGTGTTGCGGGCAGGCCCCGGGGGCTGGCCCTGCTGAGTCCCCGAGCGCCACCTGTGTTCCTGCCACCACCCTTGGGCCGGGATGAGGTGCCACCTTGTGCATAGAAGCCCTGCACACAGGCAAGAAGCCCCCCAGGCCCGCGGCGCACCCGACCCTGGAGCCCCCTGGCCGGCTGCAGCCACAGGGAACGGGGGTTCTGAGTTGGCAGGCCCCATTCCTGAAGCATCCACGGGCAGTTCCCCGAAGGGCTGACACCTGCTGCGCCTCAGCAGCCAGCCAACGTCCCTCCCTCTGGTCGGGCACTGCAAGCCACACAGCCACTTGTGTCCCCTGTGTCCCTCCCTGGAGGCCGCAGCGCGTTTTGGATTTTGGAGCGGACGGGCCCCGCTCGGCTTCCGTAGTCCATTTGACCCCGGAGCCTGCCAGAGCCCTGGCTCTAGGAGGCTGCCCAGGCGGCGCTGCCAACAGCCCCCAGGTGCTGGCTAGCCGCAGCGGCCGGCCACGGGGGGAGCACACACACCTGCGGGTGTCCCCGGGCCGCACAAACGGACTGCCCCGCGCTTCCCGGCGTTGCAAATAGGACCCCCGGGAAGCCCCGCCCGCCCTAGGGGCTTGTCGGGCGGGGCCGACGCACGGTGGGTGAGTGGGGAGGGCTGCTGCTGGCACACACCCACTCCTGAAGCCCACTGGGGCGGTACAAGGGCGATGAGCTCGGAGCTCGGTCAGGGCTGTCCCAGCAGAGCTTTCTGAGGGTGGACGGACACGCCCGCGGGCAATCAGGTGTTGCGGGCAGGCCCCGGGGGCGGGCCCTGCTGAGTCCCCGAGCGCCACCTGGGTTCCTGCCACCACCCTTGGGCCGGGATGAGGTGCCACCTTGTGCGTAGAAGCCCTGCACACAGGCAAGAAGCCCCCAAGGCCCGCGGCGCACCCGACCCTGGAGCCCCCTGGCCTGTTGCAGCCACAGGGAACGGGGGTTCTGAGTTGGCAGGCCCCATTCCCGAAGCATCCACGGGCAGTTCCCCGAAGGGCTGACACCTGCTGCGCCTCAGCAGCCAGCCAACCTCCCTCCCTCTGGTCTGGCACTGCAAGCCACACAGCCACTTGTGTCCCCTGTGTCCCTCCCTGGAGGCCACAGCGCGTTTTGGGTTTTGGCGCGGACGGGCCCCTCTCGGCTTCCGTAGTCCATTTGCCCCGGAGCCTGCCAGACCCCTGGCTCTAGGAGGCTGCCCAGGCGGCGCTGCCGACAGCCCCCAGGTGCTGGCTAGCCGCAGCGGCCGGCCACGGGGGGAGCACACACACCTGCGGGTGTGCCCGGGCCGCACACAGGGACTGCCCCGCACTTGCCGGCATTGTAAATAGGCCCCCCGGGAAGCCCCGCCGGCCCTAGGGGCTTGTCGGGCGGGGCCGACGCACGGTGGGTGAGTGGGGAGGGCTGCTGCTGGCACACACCCACTCCTGAAGCCCACTGGGGCGGTCCAAGGGCGATGAGCTCGGTGCTCGGTCAGGGCTGTCCCAGCAGAGCTTTCTGAGGGTGGACGGACACGCCCGCGGGCAATCAGGTGTTGCGGGCAGGCCCCGGGGGCGGGCCCTGCTGAGACCCCGAGCCCCACCTGTGATCCTGCCACCACCCTTGGGCCGGGATGAGGTGCCACCTTGTGCGTAGAAGCCCTGCACACAGGCAAGAAGCCCACCAGGCCTGCGGCGCACCCGACCCTGGAGCCCCCTGGCCGGATGCAGCCACAGGGAACGGGGGTTCTGAGTTGGCAGGCCCCATTCCCGAAGCATCCACGGGCAGTTACCCAAAGGGCTGACAGCTGCTGGACCACAGCAGCCAGCCAACATCCCTCCCTCTGGTCGGGCACTGCAAGCCACACAGCCACTTGTGTCCCCTGTGTCCCTCCCTGGAGGCCGCAGCGCGTTTTGGGTTTTGGCGTGGACGGGCCCCTCTCGGCTTCCGTAGTCCATTTGCCCCCGGAGACTGCCAGACCCCTGGCTCTAGGAGGCTGCCGAGGCAGCGCTGCCAACAGCCCCCAGGTGCTGGCTAGCCGCAGCGGCCGGCCACGGGGGGAGCACACACACCTGCGGGTGTCCCCGGGCCGCACACACGGACTGCCCCGCGCTCCCAGCTTTGCAAATAGGCCCCCCGTGAAGCCCCGCCCGCCCTAGGGGCTTGTTCGGCAGGGCCGACCCACGGTGGGTGAGTGGGGAGGGCTGCTGCTGGCACACACCCACTCCTGAAGCCCACTGGGGCGGTCCAAGGGCAATGAGCTCGGAGCTCGGTCAGGGCTGTCCCAGCAGAGCTTTCTGAGGGTGGACGGACACGCCCGCGGGCAATCAGGTGTTGCGGGCAGGCACCGGCGGCGGGCCCTGCTGAGTCCCCGAGCGCCACCTGGGTTCCTGCCACCACCCTTGGGCCGGGATGAGGTGCCACCTTGTGCGTAGAAGCCCTGCACACAGGCAAGAAGCCCCCCAGGCCCGCGGCACACCCGACCCTGGAGCCTCCTGGCCGGCTGCAGCCACAGGGAACGGGGGTTCTGAGTTGGCAGGCCCCATTCCTGAAGCATCCACGGGCAGTTCCCCAAAGGGCTGACACCTGCTGCGCCTCAGCAGCCAGCCAACCTCCCTCCCTCTGGTCGGGCACTGCAAGCCACACAGCCACTTGTGTCCCCTGTGTCCCTCCCTGGAGGCCGCAGCGCGTTTTGTGTTTTGGCGCGGACGGGCCCCTCTCGGCTTCCGTAGTCCATTTGCCCCCGGAGCCTGCCAGAGCCCTGGCTCTAGGAGGCTGCCCAGGCGGCGCTGCCGACAGCCCCCAGGTGCTGGCTAGCCGCAGCGGCCGGCCACGGGGTTAGCACACACACCTGCGGGTGTCCCCGGGCCGCACACACGGACTGCCCCGCGCTTCCCGGCGTTGCAAATAGGCCCCCCGGGAAGCCCCGCCCGCCCTAGGGGCTTGTCGGGCGGGTCCGACGCACGGTGGGTGAGTGGGGAGGGCTGCTGCTGGCACACACCCACTCCTGAAGCCCACTGGGGCGGTCCAAGGGCGAGGAGCTCGGAGCTCGGTCAGGGCTGTCCCAGCAGAGCTTTCTGAGGGTGGACGGACACGCCCGCGGGCAATCAGGTGTTGCGGGCAGGCACCGGCGGCGGGCCCTGCTGAGTCACTGAGCGCCAACTGGGTTCCTGCCACCACCCTTGGGCCGGGATGAGGTGCCACCTTGTGCGTAGAAGCCCTGCACACAGGCAAGAAGCCCCCCAGGCCCGCGGCGCACCCGACCCTGGAGCCCCCTGGATGGCTGCAACCACAGGGAACGGGGGTTCTGAGTTGGCAGGGCCCATTCCCGAAGCATCCACGGGCAGTTCCCCGAAGGGCTGACACCTGCTGCGCCTCAGCAGCCAGCCAACCTCCCTCCCTCTGGTCGGTCACTGCAAGCCACACAGCCACTTGTGTCCCCTGTGTCCCTCCCTGGAGGCCGCAGCGTGTTTTGGGTTTTGGCGCGGACGGGCCCCTCTCGGCTTCCGTAGTCCATTTGCCCCCGGAGCCTGCCAGACCCTGGCTCTAGGAGGCTGCCCAGGCGGCTCTTCCGACAGCCCCCAGGTGCTGGCTAGCCGCAGCGGCCGGCCATGGGGGGAGCACACACACCTGCGGGTGTCCCCGGGCCACAAACACGGACTGCCCTGCGCTTCCCGGCTTTGCAAATAGGCCCCCCGGGAAGCCCCGCCCGCCCTAGGTGCTTGTCGGGCGGGTCCGACGCACGGTGGGTGAGTGGGGAGGGCTGCTGCTGGCACACACCCACTCCTGAAGCCCACTGGGGCGGTCCAAGGGCGAGGAGCTCGGAGCTCGGTCAGGGCTGTCCCAGCAGAGCTTTCTGAGGGTGGACGGACACGCCCGCGGGCAATCAGGTGTTGCGGGCAGGCCCCGGGGGCGGGCCCTGCTGAGTCCCCGAGCGCCACCTGGGTTCCTGCCACCACCCTTGGGCCGGGATGAGGTGCCACCTTGTGCGTAGAAGCCCTGCACACAGGCAAGAAGCCCCCCAGGCCCGCGGCACACCCGACCCTGGAGCCCCCTGGCCGGCTGCAGCCACAGGGAACGGGGGTTCTGAGTTGGCAGGGCCCATTCCTGAAGCATCCACGGGCAGTTCCGCGAAGGGCTGACACCTGCTGCGCCTCAGCAGCCAGCCAACCTCCCTCCCTCTGGTCGGGCACTGCAAGCCACACAGCCACTTGTGTCCCCTGTGTCCCTCCCTGGAGGCCGCAGCGCGTTTTGTGTTTTGGCGCGGACGGGCCCCTCTCGGCTTCCGTAGTCCATTTGCCCCCGGAGCCTGCCAGAGCCCTGGCTCTAGGAGGCTGCCCAGGCGGCGCTGCCGACAGCCCCCAGGTGCTGGCTAGCCGCAGCGGCCGGCCACGGGGTTAGCACACACACCTGCGGGTGTCCCCGGGCCGCACACACGGACTGCCCTGCGCTTCCCGGCGTTGCAAATAGGCCCCCCGGGAAGCCCCGCCCGCCCTAGGGTCTTGTGGGGCGGGGCCGACGCACGGTGGGTGAGTGGGGAGGGCTGCTGCTGGCACACACCCACTCCTGAAGCCCACTGGGGCAGTCCAAGGGCGATGAGCTCGGAGCTCGGTCAGGGCTGTCCCAGCAGAGCTTTCTGAGGGTGGACGGACACGCCCGCGGGCAATCAGGTGTTGCGGGCAGGCCCTGGGGGTGGGCCCTGCTGAGTCCCCGAGCGCCACCTGGGTTCCTGCCACCACCCTTGGGCCGGGATGAGGTGCCACCTTGTGCGTAGAAGCCCTGCACACAGGCAAGAAGCCCCCCAGGCCCGCGGCGCACCCGACCCTGGAGCCCCCTGGCCGGCTGCAGCCACAGGGAACGGGGGTTCTGAGTTGGCAGGCCCCATTCGCGAAGCATCCAGGGGCACTTCCCGAAGGGCTGACACCTGCTGCGCCTCAGCAGCCAGACAACCTCCCTCCCTCTGGTCGGGCACTGCAAGCCACACAGCCACTTGTGTCCCCTTTGTCCCTGGAGGCCGCAGCGCTTTTTGGGTTTTGGCGCGGACGGGCCCCTCTCGGCTTCCGTAGTCCATTTGCCCCGGAGCCTGCCAGACCCCTGGCCCCAGAGGCGGGCCCTGCTGAGTCCCCGAGCGCCTCCTGAGTTCCTGCCACCACCCTTGGGCCGGGATGAGGTGCCACCTTGTGCGTAGAAGCCCTGCACACAGGCAAGAAGCCCCCCAGGCCCGCGGGCGCGCCCGACCCTGGAGCCCCCTGGCTGGCTGCAGCCACAGGGAACGGGGGTACTGAGTTGGCAGCCCCCATTCCCGAAGCATCCACGGGCAGTTCCCCGAAGGGCTGACACCGGCTGCGCCTCAGCAGCCAGACAACCTCCCTCCCTCTGGTCGGGCACTGCAAGCCACACAGCCACTTGTGTCCCCTGTGTCCCTGGAGGCCGCAGCGCGTTTTGGGTTTTGGCGCGGACGGGCCCCTCTCGGCTTCCGTAGTCCATTTGCCCCGGAGCCTTCCAGACCCCTTGCCCCAGGGGCGGGCCCTGCTGAGTCCCTGAGTGCCTCCTGAGTTCCTGCCACCACCCTTGGCCCGGGATGTGGTGCCACCTTGTGCGTAGAAGCCCTGCACACAGGCAAGAAGCCCCCCAGGCCCGCGGGCGCGCCCGACCCTGGAGCCCCAGGGCTGGCTGCAGCCACAGGGAACGGGGGTTCTGAGTTGGCAGCCCCCATTCCCGAAGCATCCACGGGCAGTTCCCCGAAGGGCTGACACCGGCTGCGCCTCAGCAGCCAGACAACCTCCCTCCCTCTGGTCGGGCACTGCAAGCCACACAGCCACTTGTGTCCCCTGTGTCCCTCCCTGGAGGCCGCAGCGCGTTTTGGGTTTTGGCGCGGACGGGCCCCTCTCGGTTTCCGTAGTCCATTTGCCCCGGAGCCTGCCAGACCCCTTGCCCCAGGGGCGGGCCCTGCTGAGTCCCCGAGCGCCTCCTGAGTTCCTGTCACCACCCTTGGGCCGGGATGTGGTGCCACCTTGTGCGTAGAAGCCCTGCACACAGGCAAGAAGCCCCTAGGCCCGCGGGCGCGCCCGACCCTGGAGCCCCCTGGCTGGCTGCAGCCACAGGGAATGGGGGTTCTGAGTTGGCAGCCCCCATTCCCGAAGCATCCACGGGCAGTTCCCCGAAGGGCTGACACCGGCTGCGCCTCAGCAGCCAGACAACCTCCCTCCCTCTGGTCGGGCACTGCAAGCCACACAGCCACTTGTGTCCCCTGTGTCCCTGGAGGCCGCAGCGCATTTTGGGTTTTGGCGCGGACGGGCCCCTCTCGGCTTCCGTAGTCCATTTGCCCCCGGAGCTTGCCAGACCCCTGGCCCCAGGGGCGGGCCCTGCTGAGTCCCCGAGCGCCACCTGGGTTCCTTCCACCACCCTTGGGCCGGGATGAGGTGCCACCTTGTGCGTAGAAGCCCTGCACACAGGCAAGAAGCCCCCCAGGCCCTCGGGCTCGCCAGACCCTGGAGCCCCCTGGCTGGCTGCAGCCACAGGGAATGGGGGTTCTGAGTTGGCAGCCCCCATTCCCGAAGCATCCACGGGCAGTTCCCCGAAGGGCTGACACCGGCTGCGCCTCAGCAGCCAGACAACCTCCCTCCCTCTGGTCGGGCACTGCAAGCCACACAGCCACTTGTGTCCCCTGTGTCCCTGGAGGCCGCAGCGCGTTTTGGGTTTTGGCGCGGACGGGCCCCTCTCGGCTTCCGTAGTCCATTTGCCCCCGGAGCCTGCCAGACCGCTGGCCCCAGGGGCAGGCCCTGCTGAGTCCCTGAGCACCACCTGGGTTCCTGCCACCACCCTTGGGCCGGGATGAGGTGCCACCTTGTGCGTAGAAGCCCTGCACACAGGCAAGAAGCCCCCCAGGCCCGCGGCGCACCCGACCCAGGAGCCCCCTGGCTGGCTGCAGCCACAGGGAACGGGGGTTCTGAGTTGGCAGCCCCCATTCCCGAAGCATCCACGGGCAGTTCCCCTAAGGGCTGACACCGGCTGCGCCTCAGCAGCCAGACAACCTCCCTCCCTCTGGTCGGGCACTGCAAGCCACACAGCCACTTGTGTCCCCTGTGTCCCTGGAGGCCGCAGCGCGTTTTGGGTTTTGGCGTGGACGTGCCCCTCTCGGCTTCCGTAGTCCATTTGCCCCCGGAGCCTACCAGACCCCTGGCCCCAGGGGCTGGCCCTGCTGAGTCCGCGTGCACCTCCTGGGTTCCTGCCACCACCCTTGGGCCGGGATGAGGTGCCACCTTGTGCGTAGAAGCCCTGCACACAGGCAAGAAGCCCCCCAGGCCCGCGGGCGCGCCCGACCCTGGAGCCCCCTGGCTGGCTGCAGCCACAGGGAACGGGGGTTCTGAGTTGGCAGCCCCCATTCCCGAAGCATCCACGGGCAGTTCCCCGAAGGGCTGACACCGGCTGTGCCTCTGCAGCCAGACAACCTCCCTCCCTCTGGTCGGGCACTGCAAGCCACACAGCCACTTGTGTCCCCTGTGTCCCTGGAGGCCACAGCGCGTTTTGGGTTTTGGCGCGGACGGGCCCCTCTCGGCTTCCGTAGTCCATTTGCCCCCGGAGCCTGCCAGACCCCTGGCCCCAGGGGCGGGACCTGCTGAGTCCCCGAGCGCCTCCTGGGTTCCTGCCACCACCCTTGGACCGGGATGAGGTGCCACCTTGTGCGTAGAAGCCCTGCACACAGGCAAGAAGCCCCCCAGGCCCGCGGGCGCGCCCGACCCTGGAGCCCCCTGGCTGGCTGCAGCCACAGGGAACGGGGGTTCTGAGTTGGCAGCCCCCATTCCCGAAGCATCCATGGGCAGTTCCCCGAAGGGCTGACACCGGCTGCGCCTCAGCAGCCAGACAACCTCCCTCCCTCTGGTCGGGCACTGCAAGCCACACAGCCACTTGTGTCCCCTTTGTCCCTGGAGGCCGCAGCGCGTTTTGGGTTTTGGCGCGGACGGGCCCCTCTCGGCTTCCGTAGTCCATTTGCCCCGGAGCCTGCCAGACCCCTGGCCCCAGAGGCGGGCCCTGCTGAGTCCCCGAGCGCCTCCTGAGTTCCTGCCACCACCCTTGGGCCGGGATGAGGTGCCACCTTGTGCGTAGAAGCCCTGCACACAGGCAAGAAGCCCCCCAGGCCCGCGGGCGCGCCCGACCCTGGAGCCCCCTGGCTGGCTGCAGCCACAGGGAATGGGGGTACTGAGTTGGCAGCCCCCATTCCCGAAGCATCCACGGGCAGTTCCCCGAAGGGCTGACACCGGCTGCGCCTCAGCAGCCAGACAACCTCCCTCCCTCTGGTCGGGCACTGCAAGCCACACAGCCACTTGTGTCCCCTGTGTCCCTGGAGGCCGCAGCGCGTTTTGGGTTTTGGCGCGGACGGGCCCCTCTCGGTTTCCGTAGCCCATATGCCCCGGAGCCTGCCAGACCCCTTGCCCCAGGGGCGGGCCCTGGTGAGTCCCCGAGTGCCTCCTGAGTTCCTGCCACCACCCTTGGGCCGGGATGAGGTGCCACCTTGTGCGTAGAAGCCCTGCACACAGGCAAGATGCCCCTAGGCCCGCGGGCGCGCCCGACCCTGGAGCCCCCTGGCTGGCTGCAGCCACAGGGAACGGGGGTTCTGAGTTGGCAGCCCCCATTCCCGAAGCATCCACGGGCAGTTCCCCGAAGGGCTGACACCGGCTGCGCCTCAGCAGCCAGACAACCTCCCTCCCTCTGGTCGGGCACTGCAAGCCACACAGCCACTTGTGTCCCCTGTGTCCCTGGAGGCCACAGCGCGTTTTGGGTTTTGGCGCGGACGGGCCCCTCTCGGCTTCCGTAGTCCATTTGCCCCGGAGCCTGCCAGACCCCTTGCCCCAGGGGCGGGCCCTGCTGAGTCCCTGAGTGCCTCCTGAGTTCCTGCCACCACCCTTGGGCCGGGATGTGGTGCCACCTTGTGCGTAGAAGCCCTGCACACAGGCAAGAAGCCCCCCAGGCCCGCGGGCGCGCCCGACCCTGGAGCCCCCTGGCTGGCTGCAGCCACAGGGAATGGGGGTTCTGAGTTGGCAGCCCCCATTCCCGAAGCATCCACGGGCAGTTCCCCGAAGGGCTGACACCGGCTGCGCCTCAGCAGCCAGACAACCTCCCTCCCTCTGGTCGGGCACTGCAAGCCACACAGCCACTTGTGTCCCCTGTGTCCCTGGAGGCCGCAGCGCGTTTTGGGTTTTGGCGCGGACGGGCCCCTCTCGGCTTCCGTAGTCCATTTGCCCCGGAGCCTGCCAGACCCCTGGCCCCAGAGGCGGGCCCTGCTGAGTCCCCGAGCGCCTCCTGAGTTCCTGCCACCACCCTTGGGCCGGGATGAGGTGCCACCTTGTGCGTAGAAGCCCTGCACACAGGCAAGAAGCCCCCCAGGCCCGCGGGCGCGCCCGACCCTGGAGCCCCCTGGCTGGCTGCAGCCACAGGGAACGGGGGTACTGAGTTGGCAGCCCCCATTCCCGAAGCATCCACGGGCAGTTCCCCGAAGGGCTGACACCGGCTGCACCTCAGCAGCCAGACAACCTCCCTCCCTCTGGTCGGGCACTGCAAGCCACACAGCCACTTGTGTCCCCTGTGTCCCTGGAGGCCGCAGCGCGTTTTGGGTTTTGGCGCGGACGGGCCCCTCTCGGCTTCCGTAGTCCATTTGCCCCGGAGCCTGCCAGACCCCTTGCCCCAGGGGCAGGCCCTGCTGAGTCCCTGAGTGCCTCCTGAGTTCCTGCCACCACCCTTGGGCCGGGATGTGGTGCCACCTTGTGCGTAGAAGCCCTGCACACAGGCAAGAAGCCCCCCAGGCCCGCGGGCGCGCCCGACCCTGGAGCCCCCTGGCTGGCTGCAGCCACAGGGAACGGGGGTTCTGAGTTGGCAGCCCCCATTCCCGAAGCATCCACGGGCAGTTCCCCGAAGGGCTGACACCGGCTGCGCCTCAGCAGCCAGACAACCTCCCTCCCTCTGGTCGGGCACTGCAAGCCACACAGCCACTTGTGTCCCCTGTGTCCCTGGAGGCCGCAGCGCGTTTTGGGTTTTGGCGCGGACGGGCCCCTCTTGGCTTCCGTAGTCCATTTGCCCCCGGAGCCTGCCAGACCGCTGGCCCCACGGGCAGGCCCTGCTGAGTCCCTGAGCGCCACCTGGGTTCCTGCCACCACCCTTGGGCCGGGTTGAGGTGCCACCTTGTGCGTAGAAGCCCTGCACACAGGCAAGAAGCCCCCCAGGCCCGCGGCGCACCCGACCCTGGAGCCCGCTGGCTGGCTACAGCCACAGGGAACGGGGGTTCTGAGTTGGCAGCCCCCATTCCCGAAGCATCCACGGGCAGTTCCCCTAAGGGCTGACACCGGCTGCGCCTCAGCAGCCAGACAACCTCCCTCTCTCTGGTCGGGCACTGCAAGCCACACAGCCACTTGTGTCCCCTGTGTCCCTGGAGGCCACAGCGCGTTTTGGGTTTTGGCGCGGACGGGCCCCTCTCGGCTTCCGTAGTCCATTTGCCCCGGAGCCTGCCAGACCCCTTGCCCCAGGGGCGGGCCCTGCTGAGTCCCTGAGTGCCTCCTGAGTTCCTGCCACCACCCTTGGGCCGGGATGTGGTGCCACCTTGTGCGTAGAAGCCCTGCACACAGGCAAGAAGCCCCCCAGGCCCGCGGGCGCGCCCGACCCTGGAGCCCCCTGGCTGGCTGCAGCCACAGGGAACGGGGGTTCTGAGTTGGCAGCCCCCATTCCCGAAGCATCCATGGGCAGTTCCCCGAAGGGCTGACACCGGCTGCGCCTCAGCAGCCAGGCAACCTCCCTCCCTCTGGTCGGGCACTGCAAGCCACACAGCCACTTGTGTCCCCTGTGTCCCTGGAGGCCGCAGCGCGTTTTGGGTTTTGGCGCGGACGGGCCCCTCTCGGCTTCCGTAGTCCATTTGTCCCCGGAGCCTGCCAGACTGCTGGCCCCAGGGGCGGGCCCTGCTGAGTCCCTGAGCGCCACCTGGGTTCCTGCCACCACCCTTGGGCCGGGATGAGGTGCCACCTTGTGCGTAGAAGCCCTGCACACAGGCAAGAAGCCCCCCAGGCCCGCGGCGCACCCGACCCTGGAGCCCGCTGGCTGGCTACAGCCACAGGGAACGGGGGTTCTGAGTTGGCAGCCCCCATTCCCGAAGCATCCACGGGCAGTTCCCCTAAGGGCTGACACCGGCTGTGCCTCAGCAGCCAGACAACCTCCCTCCCTCTGGTCGGGCACTGCAAGCCACACAGCCACTTGTGTCCCCTGTGTCCCTGGAGGCCGCAGCGCGTTTTGGGTTTTGGCGCGGACGGGCCCCTCTCGGCTTCCGTAGTCCATTTGCCCCGGAGCCTGCCAGACCCCTTGCCCCAGGGGCGGGCCCTGCTGAGTCCCCGAGTGCCTCCTGAGTTCCTGCCACCACCCTTGGGCCGGGATGAGGTGCCACCTTGTGCGTAGAAGCCCTGCACACAGGCAAGAAGCCCCCCAGGCCCGCGGCGCACCCGACCCTGGAGCCCGCTGGCTGGCTACAGCCAGAGGGAACGGGGGTTCTGAGTTGGCAGCCCCCATTCCCGAAGCATCCACGGGCAGTTCCCCGAAGGGCTGACACCGGCTGCGCCTCAGCAGCCAGACAACCTCCCTCCCTCTGGTCGGGCACTGCAAGCCACACAGCCACTTGTGTCCCCTGTGTCCCTGGAGGCCGCAGTGCGTTTTGGGTTTTGGCGTGGACGGGCCCCTCTCGGCTTCCGTAGTCCATTTGCCCCCGGAGCCTACCAGACCCCTGGCCCCAGGGGCGGGCCCTGCTGAGTCCGCGTGCGCCTCCTGGGTTCCTGCCACCACCCTTGGGCCGGGATGAGGTGCCACCTTGTGCGTAGAAGCCCTGCACACAGGCAAGAAGCCCCCCAGGCCCGCGGCCGCGCCCGACCCTGGAGCCCCCTGGCTGGCTGCAGCCACAGGGAACGGGGGTTCTGAGTTGGCAGCCCCCATTCCCGAAGCATCCACGGGCAGTTCCCCGAAGGGCTGACACCGGCTGCGCCTCAGCAGCCAGGCAACCTCCCTCCCTCTGGTCGGGCACTGCAAGCCACACAGCCACTTGTGTCCCCTGTGTCCCTGGAGGCCGCAGTGCGTTTTGGGTTTTGGCGCAGACGGGCCCCTCTCGGCTTCCGTAGTCCATTTGCCCCCGGAGCCTGCCAGACCCCTGGCCCCAGGGGCGGGCCCTGCTGAGTCCCCGAGCGCCTCCTGGGTTCCTGCCACCACCCTTGGACCGGGATGAGGTGCCACCTTGTGCGTAGAAGCCCTGCACACAGGCAAGAAGCCCCCCAGGCCCGCGGGCGCGCCCGACCCTGGAGCCCCCTGGCTGGCTGCAGCCACAGGGAACGGGGGTTCTGAGTTGGCAGCCCCCATTCCCGAAGCATCCATGGGCAGTTCCCCGAAGGGCTGACACCGGCTGCGCCTCAGCAGCCAGGCAACCTCCCTCCCTCTGGTCGGGCACTGCAAGCCACACAGCCACTTGTGTCCCCTGTGTCCCTGGAGGCCGCAGCGCGTTTTGGGTTTTGGCGCGGACGGGCCGCTCTCGGCTTCCGTAGTCCATTTGCCCCGGAGGCTGCCAGACCCCTGGCCCCAGAGGCGGGCCCTGCTGAGTCCCCGAGCGCCTCCTGAGTTCCTGCCACCACCCTTGGGCCGGGATGAGGTGCCACCTTGTGCGTAGAAGCCCTGCACACAGGCAAGAAGCCCCCCAGGCCCGCGGGCGCGCCCGACCCTGGAGCCCCCTGGCTGGCTGCAGCCACAGGGAACGGGGGTACTGAGTTGGCAGCCCCCATTCCCGAAGCATCCACGGGCAGTTCCCCGAAGGGCTGACACCGGCTGCGCCTCAGCAGCCAGACAACCTCCCTCCCTCTGGTCGGGCACTGCAAGCCACACAGCCACTTGTGTCCCCTGTGTCCCTGGAGGCCGCAGCGCGTTTTGGGTTTTGGCGCGGACGGGCCCCTCTCGGCTTCCGTAGCCCATATGCCCCGGAGCCTGCCAGACCCCTTGCCCCAGGGGCGGGCCCTGCTGAGTCCCTGAGTGCCTCCTGAGTTCCTGCCACCATCCTTGGGCCGGGATGTGGTGCCACCTTGTGCGTAGAAGCCCTGCACACAGGCAAGAAGCCCCCCAGGCCCGCGGGCGCGCCCGACCCTGGAGCCCCCTGGCTGGCTGCAGCCACAGGGAACGGGGGTTCTGAGTTGGCAGCCCCCATTCCCGAAGCATCCACGGGCAGTTCCCCGAAGGGCTGACACCGGCTGCGCCTCAGCAGCCAACCTCCCTCCCTCTGGTCGGGCACTGCAAGCCACACAGCCACTTGTGTCCCCTGTGTCCCTGGAGGCCGCAGCGCGTTTTGGGTTTTGGCGCGGACGGGCCCCTCTCGGCTTCCGTAGTCCATTTGCCCCGGAGCCTGCCAGACCCCTTGCCCCAGGGGGGGCCCTGCTGAGTCCCCGAGTGCCTCCTGAGTTCCTGCCACCACCCTTGGGCCGGGATGTGGTGCCACCTTGTGCGTAGAAGCCCTGCACACAGGCAAGAAGCCCCTAGGCCCGCGGGCGCGCCCGAACCTGGAGCCCCCTGGCTGGCTGCAGCCACAGGGAACGGGGGTTCTGAGTTGGCAGCCCCCATTCCCGAAGCATCCACGGGCAGTTCCCCGAAGGGCTGACACCGGCTGCGCCTCAGCAGCCAGACAACCTCCCTCCCTCTGGTCGGGCACTGCAAGCCACACAGCCACTTGTGTCCCCTGTGTCCCTGGAGGCCGCAGCGCGTTTTGGGTTTTGGCGCAGACGGGCCCCTCTCGGCTTCCGTAGTCCATTTGCCCCGGAGCCTGCCAGACCCTTTGCCCCAGGGGCGGGCCCTGCTGAGTCCCTGAGTGCCTCCTGAGTTACTGCCACCACCCTTGGGCCGGGATGTGGTGCCACCTTGTGCGTAGAAGCCCTGCACACAGGCAAGAAGCCCCCCAGGCCCGCGGGCGCGCCCGACCCTGGAGCCCCCTGGCTGGCTGCAGCCACAGGGAACGGGGGTTCTGAGTTGGCAGCCCCCATTCCCGAAGCATCCACGGGCAGTTCCCCGAAGGGCTGACACCGGCTGCGCCTCAGCAGCCAGACAACCTCCCTCCCTCTGGTCGGGCACTGCAAGCCACACAGCCACTTGTGTCCCCTTTGTCCCTGGAGGCCGCAGCGCGTTTTGGGTTTTGGCGCGGACGGGCCCCTCTCGGCTTCCGTAGTCCATTTGCCCCGGAGCCTGCCAGACCCCTGGCCCCAGGGGCGGGCCCTGCTGAGTCCCCGAGCGCCTCCTGAGTTCCTGCCACTACCCTTGGGCCGGGATGTGGTGCCACCTTGTGCGTAGAAGCCCTGCACACAGGCAAGAAGCCCCCCAGGCCCGCGGGCGCGCCCGACCCTGGAGCCCCCTGGCTGGCTGCAGCCACAGGGAACGGGGGTTCTGAGTTGGCAGCCCCCATTCCCGAAGCATCCACGGGCAGTTCCCCGAAGGGCTGACACCGGCTGCGCCTCAGCAGCCAGACAACCTCCCTCCCTCTGGTCGGGCACTGCAAGCCACACAGCCACTTGTGTCCCCTGTGTCCCTGGAGGCCGCAGCGCGTTTTAGGTTTTGGCGCGGACGGGCCCCTCTCGGCTTCCGTAGTCCATTTGCCCCCGGAGCCTACCAGACCCCTGGCCCCATGGGCGGGCCCTGCTGAGTCCCCGAGCGCCTCCTGAGTTCCTGCCACCACCCTTGGGCCGGGATGAGGTGCCACCTTGTGCGTAGAAGCCCTGCACACAGGCAAGAAGCCCCCCAGTCCTGCGGGCGCGCCCGACCCTGGAGCCCCCTGGCTGGCTGCAGCCACAGGGAACGGGGGTTCTGAGTTGGCAGCCCCCATTCCCGAAGCATCCACGGGCAGTTCCCCGAAGGGCTGACACCGGCTGCGCCTCAGCAGCCAGACAACCTCCCTCCCTCTGGTCGGGCACTGCAAGCCACACAGCCACTTGTGTCCCCTGTGTCCCTGGAGGCCGCAGCGCGTTTTGGGTTTTGGCGCGGACGGGCCCCTCTCGGTTTCCGTAGTCCATTTGCCCCGGAGCCTGCCAGACCGATGGCCCCAGAGGCGGGCCCTGCTGAGTCCCCGAGCGCCTCCTGAGTTCCTGCCACCACCCTTGGGCCGGGATGAGGTGCCACCTTGTGCGTAGAAGCCCTGCACACAGGCAAGAAGCCCCCCAGGCCCGCGGGCGCGCCCGACCCTGGAGCCCCCTGACTGGCTGCAGCCACAGGGAACGGGGGTTCTAGTTTGCAGCCCTCATTCCCGAAGCATCCACGGGCAGTTCCCCGAAGGGCTGACACCGGCTGCGCCTCAGCAGCCAGACAACCTCCCTCCCTCTGGTCGGGCACTGCAAGCCACACAGCCACTTGTGTCCCCTGTGTCCCTGGAGGCCGCAGCGCGTTTTGGGTTTTGGCGCGGACGGGCCCCTCTCGGCTTCCGTAGTCCATTTGCCCCGGAGCCTGCCAGACCCCTGGCCCCAGGGGCGGGCCCTGCTGAGTCCCTGAGTGCCTCCTGAGTTCCTGCCACCACCCTTGGGCCGGGATGTGGTGCCACCTTGTGCGTAGAAGCCCTGCACACAGGCAAGAAGCCCCTAGGCCCGCGGGCGCGCCCGACCCTGGAGCCCCCTGGCTGGCTGCAGCCACAGGGAACGGGGGTTCTGAGTTGGCAGCCCCCATTCCCGAAGCATCCACGGGCAGTTCCCCGAAGGGCTGACACCGGCTGCGCCTCAGCAGCCAGACAACCTCCCTCCCTCTGGTCGGGCACTGCAAGCCACACAGCCACTTGTGTCCCCTGTGTCCCTGGAGGCCACAGCGCGTTTTGGGTTTTGGCGCGGACGGGCCCCTCTCGGCTTCCGTAGTCCATTTGCCCCGGAGCCTGCCAGACCCCTTGCCCCAGGGGCGGGCCCTGCTGAGTCCCTGAGTGCCTCCTGAGTTCCTTCCACCACCCTTGGGCCGGGATGTGGTGCCACCTTGTGCGTAGAAGCCCTGCACACAGGCAAGAAGCCCCCCAGGCCCGCGGGCGCGCCCGACCCTGGAGCCCCCTGGCTGGCTGCAGCCACAGGGAACGGGGGTTCTGAGTTGGCAGTCCCCATTCCCGAAGCATCCACGGGCAGTTCCCCGAAGGGCTGACACCGGCTGCGCCTCAGCAGCCAGACAACCTCCCTCCCTCTGGTCGGGCACTGCAAGCCACACAGCCACTTGTGTCCCCTGTGTCCCTGGAGGCCGCAGCGCGTTTTGGGTTTTGGCGCGGACGGGCCCCTCTCGGCTTCCGTAGTCCATTTGCCCCGGAGCCAGCCAGACCCCTTGCCCCAGGGGCGGGCCCTGTTGAGTCCCCGAGCGCCTCCTGAGTTCCTGCCACCACCCTTGGGCCGGGATGTGGTGCCACCTTGTGCGTAGAAGCCCTGCACACAGGCAAGAAGCCCCCCAGGCCCGCGGGCGCGCCCGACCCTGGAGCCCCCTGGCTGGCTGCAGCCACAGGGAACGGGGGTTCTGAGTTGGCAGCCCCCATTCCCGAAGCATCCACGGGCAGTTCCCCGAAGGGCTGACACCGGCTGCGCCTCAGCAGCCAGACAACCTCCCTCCCTCTGGTCGGGCACTGCAAGCCACACAGCCACTTGTGTCCCCTGTGTCCCTGGAGGCCGCAGCGCGTTTTGGGTTTTGGCGCGGACGGGCCCCTCTCGGCTTCCGTAGTCCATTTGCCCCCGGAGCCTACCAGACCCCTGGCCCCATGGGCGGGCCCTGCTGAGTCCCCGAGCGCCTCCTGAGTTCCTGCCACCACCCTTGGGCCGGGATGAGGTGCCACCTTGTGCGTAGAAGCCCTGCACACAGGCAAGAAGCCCCCCAGGCCCGCGGGCGCGCCCGACCCTGGAGCCCCCTGGCTGGCTGCAGCCACAGGGAACGGGGGTACTGAGTTGGCAGCCCCCATTCCCGAAGCATCCACGGGCAGTTCCCCGAAGGGCTGACACCGGCTGCGCCTCAGCAGCCAGACAACCTCCCTCCCTCTGGTCGGGCACTGCAAGCCACACAGCCACTTGTGTCCCCTGTGTCCCTGGAGGCCGCAGCGCGTTTTGGGTTTTGGCGCGGACGGGCCCCTCTCGGCTTCCGTAGTCCATTTGCCCCGGAGCCTGCCAGACCCCTGGCCCCAGGGGCGGGCCCTGCTGAGTCCCTGAGTGCCTCCTGAGTTCCTGCCACCACCCTTGGGCCGGGATGTGGTGCCACCTTGTGCGTAGAAGCCCTGCACACAGGCAAGAAGCCCCTAGGCCCGCGGGCGCGCCCGACCCTGGAGCCCCCTGGCTGGCTGCAGCCACAGGGAACGGGGGTTCTGAGTTGGCAGCCCCCATTCCCGAAGTATCCACGGGCAGTTCCCCGAAGGGCTGACACCGGCTGCGCCTCAGCAGCCAGACAACCTCCCTCCCTCTGGTCGGGCACTGCAAGCCACACAGCCACTTGTGTCCCCTGTGTCCCTGGAGGCCGCAGCGCATTTTGGGTTTTGGCGCGGACGGGCCCCTCTCGGCTTCCGTAGTCCATTTGCCCCGGAGCCTGCCAGACCCCTTGCCCCAGGGGCGGGCCCTGCTGAGTCCCCGAGCGCCTCCTGAGTTCCTGCCACCACCCTTGGGCCGGGATGTGGTGCCACCTTGTGCGTAGAAGCCCTGCACACAGGCAAGAAGCCCCCCAGGCCCGCGGGCGCGCCCAACCCTGGAGCCCCCTGGCTGGCTGCAGCCACAGGGAACGGGGGTTCTGAGTTGGCAGCCCCCATTCCCGAAGCATCCATGGGCAGTTCCCCGAAGGGCTGACACCGGCTGCGCCTCAGCAGCCAGACAACCTCCCTCCCTCTGGTCGGGCACTGCAAGCCACACAGCCACTTGTGTCCCCTGTGTCCCTGGAGGCCGCAGCGCGTTTTGGGTTTTGGCGCGGACGGGCCCCTCTCGGCTTCCGTAGTCCATTTGCCCCGGATCCTGCCAGACCCTTTGCCCCAGGGGCGGGCCCTGCTGAGTCCCCGAGCGCCTCCTGAGTTCCTGCCACCACCCTTGGGCCGGGATGTGGTGCCACCTTGTGCGTAGAAGCCCTGCACACAGGCAAGAAGCCCCTAGGCCCGCGGGCGCGCCCGACCCTGGAGCCCCTTGGCTGGCTGCAGCCACAGGGAACGGGGGTTCTGAGTTGGCAGCCCCCATTCCCGAAGCATCCACGGGCAGTTCCCCGAAGGGCTGACACCGGCTGCGCCTCAGCAGCCAGACAACCTCCCTCCCTCTGGTCGGGCACTGCAAGCCACACAGCCACTTGTGTCCCCTGTGTCCCTGGAGGCCGCAGCACGTTTTGGGTTTTGGCGCGGACGGGCCCCTCTCGGCTTCCGTAGTCCATTTGCCCCGGAGCCTGCCAGACCCCTTGCCCCAGGGGTGGGCCCTGCTGAGTCCCTGAGTGCCTCCTGAGTTCCTGCCACCACCCTTGGGCCGGGATGTGGTGCCACCTTGTGCGTAGAAGCCCTGCACACAGGCAAGAAGCCCCCCAGGCCCGCGGGCGCGCCCGACCCTGGAGCCCCCTGGCTGGCTGCAGCCACAGGGAACGGGGGTTCTGAGTTGGCAGTCCCCATTCCCGAAGCATCCACGGGCAGTTCCCCGAAGGGCTGACACCGGCTGCGCCTCAGCAGCCAGACAACCTCCCTCCCTCTGGTCGGGCACTGCAAGCCACACAGCCACTTGTGTCCCCTGTGTCCCTGGAGGCCGCAGCGCGTTTTGGGTTTTGGCGCGGACGGGCCCCTCTCGGCTTCTGTAGTCCATTTGCCCCGGAGCCAGCCAGACCCCTTGCCCCAGGGGCGGGCCCTGCTGAGTCCCCGAGCGCCTCCTGAGTTCCTGCCACCACCCTTGGGCCGGGATGTGGTGCCACCTTGTGCGTAGAAGCCCTGCACACAGGCAAGAAGCCCCCCAGGCCCGCGGGCGCGCCCGACCCTGGAGCCCCCTGGCTGGCTGCAGCCACAGGGAACGGGGGTTCTGAGTTGGCAACCCCATTCCCGAAGCATCCACGGGCAGTTCCCCGAAGGGCTGACACCGGCTGCGCCTCAGCAGCCAGACAACCTCCCTCCCTCTGGTCGGGCACTGCAAGCCACACAGCCACTTGTGTCCCCTGTGTCCCTGGAGGCCGCAGCGCGTTTTGGGTTTTGGCGCGGACGGGCCCCTCTCGGCTTCCGTAGTCCATTTGCCCCCGGAGCCTACCAGACCCCTGGCCCCATGGGCGGGCCCTGCTGAGTCCCCGAGCGCCTCCTGAGTTCCTGCCACCACCCTTGGGCCGGGATGAGGTGCCACCTTGTGCGTAGAAGCCCTGCACACAGGCAAGAAGCCCCCCAGGCCCGCGGGCGCGCCCGACCCTGGAGCCCCCTGGCTGGCTGCAGCCACAGGGAACGGGGGTACTGAGTTGGCAGCCCCCATTCCCGAAGCATCCACGGGCAGTTCCCCGAAGGGCTGACACCGGCTCCGCCTCAGCAGCCAGACAACCTCCCTCCCTCTGGTCGGGCACTGCAAGCCACACAGCCACTTGTGTCCCCTGTGTCCCTGGAGGCCGCAGCGCGTTTTGGGTTTTGGCGCGGACGGGCCCCTCTCGGCTTCCGTAGTCCATTTGCCCCGGAGCCTGCCAGACCCCTGGCCCCAGGGGCGGGCCCTGCTGAGTCCCTGAGTGCCTCCTGAGTTCCTGCCACCACCCTTGGGCCGGGATGTGGTGCCACCTTGTGCGTAGAAGCCCTGCACACAGGCAAGAAGCCCCTAGGCCCGCGGCCGACCCTGGAGCCCCCTGGCTGGCTGCAGCCACAGGGAACGGGGGTTCTGAGTTGGCAGCCCCCATTCCCGAAGCATCCACGGGCAGTTCCCCGAAGGGCTGACACCGGCTGCGCCTCAGCAGCCAGACAACCTCCCTCCCTCTGGTCGGGCACTGCAAGCCACACAGCCACTTGTGTCCCCTGTGTCCCTGGAGGCCGCAGCGCGTTTTGGGTTTTGGCGCGGACGGGCCCCTCTCGGCTTCCGTAGTCCATTTGCCCGGGAGCCTGCCAGACCCCTTGCCCCAGGGGCGGGCCCTGCTGAGTCCCTGGGTGCCTCCTGAGTTCCTGCCACCACCCTTGGGCCGGGATGAGGTGCCACCTTGTGCGTAGAAGCCCTGCACACAGGCAAGAAGCCCCCCAGGCCCGCGGGCGCGCCCGACCCTGGAGCCCCCTGGCTGGCTGCAGCCACAGGGAACGGGGGTTCTGAGTTGGCAGCCCCCATTCCCGAAGCATCCACGGGCAGTTCCCCGAAGGGCTGACACCGGCTGCGCCTCAGCAGCCAGACAACCTCCCTCCCTCTGGTCGGGCACTGCAAGCCACACAGCCACTTGTGTCCCCTGTGTCCCTGGAGGCCGCAGCGCATTTTGGGTTTTGGCGCGGACGGGCCCCTCTCGGCTTCCGTAGTCCATTTGCCCCCGGAGCTTGGCAGACCCCTGGCCCCAGGGGCGGGCCCTGCTGAGTCCCCGAGCGCCTCCTGGGTTCCTGACACCACCCTTGGGCCGGGATGAGGTGCCACCTTGTGCGTAGAAGCCCTGCACACAGGCAAGAAGCCCCCCAGGCCCGCGGGCGCGCCCGACCCTGGAGCCCCCTGGCTGGCTGCAGCCACAGGGAACGGGGGTACTGAGTTGGCAGCCCCCATTCCCGAAGCATCCACGGGCAGTTCCCCGAAGGGCTGACACCGGCTGCGCCTCAGCAGCCAGACAACCTCCCTCCCTCTGGTCGGGCACTGCAAGCCACACAGCCACTTGTGTCCCCTGTGTCCCTGGAGGCCGCAGCGCGTTTTGGGTTTTGGCGCGGACGGGCCCCTCTCGGCTTCCGTAGTCCATTTGCCCCGGAGCCTGCCAGACCCCTTGCCCCAGGGGCGGGCCCTGCTGAGTCCCCGAGTGCCTCCTGAGTTCCTGCCACCACCCTTGGGCCGGGATGTGGTGCCACCTTGTGCGTAGAAGCCCTGCACACAGGCAAGAAGCCCCTAGGCCCGCGGGCGCGCCCGACCCTGGAGCCCCCTGGCTGGCTGCAGCCACAGGGAACGGGGGTTCTGAGTTGGCAGCCCCCATTCCCGAAGCATCCACGGGCAGTTCCCCGAAGGGCTGACACCGGCTGCGCCTCAGCAGCCAGACAACCTCCCTCCCTCTGGTCGGGCACTGCAAGCCACACAGCCACTTGTGTCCCCTGTGTCCCTGGAGGCCGCAGCGCGTTTTGGGTTTTGGCGCGGACGGGCCCCTCTCGGCTTCCGTAGTCCATTTGCCCCGGAGCCTGCCAGACCCCTTGCCCCAGGGGCGGGCCCTGCTGAGTCCCTGGGTGCCTCCTGAGTTCCTGCCACCACCCTTGGGCCGGGATGAGGTGCCACCTTGTGCGTAGAAGCCCTGCACACAGGCAAGAAGCCCCCCAGGCCAGCGGGCGCGTCCGACCCTGGAGCCCCCTGGCTGGCTGCAGCCACAGGGAACGGGGGTACTGAGTTGGCAGCCCCCATTCCCGAAGCATCCATGGGCAGTTCCCCGAAGGGCTGACACCGGCTGCGCCTCAGCAGCCAGACAACCTCCCTCCCTCTGGTCGGGCACTGCAAGCCACACAGCCACTTGTGTCCCCTGTGTCCCTGGAGGCCGCAGCGCGTTTTGGGTTTTGGCGCGGACGGGCCCCTCTCGGCTTCCGTAGTCCATTTGCCCCGGAGCCTGCCAGACCCCTTGCCCCAGGGGCGGGCCCTGCTGAGTCCCTGAGTGCCTCCTGAGTTCCTGCCACCACCCTTGGGCCGGGATGAGGTGCCACCTTGTGCGTAGAAGCCCTGCACACAGGCAAGAAGCCCCCCAGGCCCGCGGGCGCGCCCGACCCTGGAGCCCCCTGGCTGGCTGCAGCCACAGGGAACGGGGGTTCTGAGTTGGCAGCCCCCATTCCCGAAGCATCCACGGGCAGTTCCCCGAAGGGCTGACACCGGCTGCGCCTCAGCAGCCAGACAACCTCCCTCCCTCTGGTCGGGCACTGCAAGCCACACAGCCACTTGTGTCCCCTGTGTCCCTGGAGGCCGCAGCGCGTTTTGGGTTTTGGCGCGGACGGGCCCCTCTCGGCTTCCGTAGTCCATTTGCCCCGGAGCCTGCCAGACCCCTGGCACCAGGGGCGGGCCCTGCTGAGTCCCCGAGTGCCTCCTGAGTTCCTGCCACCACCCTTGGGCCGGGATGAGGTGCCACCTTGTGCGTAGAAGCCCTGCACACAGGCAAGAAGCCCCCCAGGCCCGCGGGCGCGTCCGACCCTGGAGCCCTCTGGCTGGCTGCAGCCACAGGGAACGGGGGTACTGAGTTGGCAGCCCCCATTCCCGAAGCATCCACGGGCAGTTCCCCGAAGGGCTGACACCGGCTGCGCCTCAGCAGCCAGACAACCTCCCTCCCTCTGGTCGGGCACTGCAAGCCACACAGCCACTTGTGTCCCCTGTGTCCCTGGAGGCCGCAGCGCGTTTTGGGTTTTGGCGCGGACGGGCCCCTCTCGGCTTCCGTAGTCCATTTGCCCCGGAGCCTTCCAGACCCCTTGCCCCAGGGGCGGGCCCTGCTGAGTCCCTGAGTGCCTCCTGAGTTCCTGCCACCACCCTTGGGCCGGGATGTGGTGCCACCTTGTGCGTAGAAGCCCTGCACACAGGCAAGAAGCCCCCCAGGCCCGCGGGCGCGCCCGACCCTGGAGCCCCCTGGCTGGCTGCAGCCACAGGGAACGGGGGTTCTGAGTTGGCAGCCCCCATTCCCGAAGCATCCACGGGCAGTTCCCCGAAGGGCTGACACCGGCTGCGCCTCAGCAGCCACACAACCTCCCTCCCTCTGGTCGGGCACTGCAAGCCACACAGCCACTTGTGTCCCCTGTGTCCCTGGAGGCCGCAGCGCGTTTTGGGTTTTGGCGCGGACGGGCCCCTCTCGGCTTCCGTAGTCCATTTGCCCCGGAGCCTGCCAGACCCCTGGCCCCAGGGGCGGGCCCTGCTGAGTCCCCGAGTGCCTCCTGAGTTCCTGCCACCACCCTTGGGCCGGGATGTGGTGCCACCTTGTGCGTAGAAGCCCTGCACACAGGCAAGAAGCCCCTAGGCCCGCGGGCGCGCCCGACCCTGGAGCCCCCTGGCTGGCTGCAGCCACAGGGAACGGGGGTTCTGAGTTGGCAGCCCCCATTCCCGAAGCATCCACGGGCAGTTCCCCGAAGGGCTGACACCGGCTGCGCCTCAGCAGCCAGACAACCTCCCTCCCTCTGGTCGGGCACTGCAAGCCACACAGCCACTTGTGTCCCCTGTGTCCCTGGAGGCCGCAGTGCGTTTTGGGTTTTGGCGCGGACGGGCCCCTCTCGGCTTCCGTAGTCCATTTGCCCCGGAGCCTGCCAGACCCCTTGCCCCAGGGGCGGGCCCTGCTGAGTCCCTGAGTGCCTCCTGAGTTCCTGCCACCACCCTTGGGCCGGGATGTGGTGCCACCTTGTGCGTAGAAGCCCTGCACACAGGCAAGAAGCCCCCCAGGCCCGCGGGCGCGCCCGACCCTGGAGCCCCCTGGCTGGCTGCAGCCACAGGGAACGGGGGTTCTGAGTTGGCAGCCCCCATTCCCGAAGCATCCACGGGCAGTTCCCCGAAGGGCTGACACCGGCTGCGCCTCAGCAGCCAGACAACCTCCCTCCCTCTGGTCGGGCACTGCAAGCCACACAGCCACTTGTGTCCCCTGTGTCCCTGGAGGCCGCAGCGCGTTTTGGGTTTTGGCGCGGACGGGCCCCTCTCGGCTTCCGTAGTCCATTTGCCCCGGAGCCTGCCAGACCCCTGGCCCCAGAGGCGGGCCCTGCTGAGTCCCCGAGCGCCTCCTGAGTTCCTGCCACCACCCTTGGGCCGGGATGAGGTGCCACCTTGTGTGTAGAAGCCCTGCACACAGGCAAGAAGCCCCCCAGGCCCGCGGGCGCGCCCGACCCTGGAGCCCCCTGGCTGGCTGCAGCCACAGGGAACGGGGGTACTGAGTTGGCAGCCCCCATTCCCGAAGCATCCACGGGCAGTTCCCCGAAGGGCTGACACCGGCTGCGCCTCAGCAGCCAGACAACCTCCCTCCCTCTGGTCGGGCACTGCAAGCCACACAGCCACTTGTGTCCCCTGTGTCCCTGGAGGCCGCAGCGCGTTTTGGGTTTTGGCGCGGACGGGCCCCTCTCGGCTTCCGTAGTCCATTTGCCCCCGGAGCTTGCCAGACCCCTGGCCCCAGGGGCGGGCCCTGCTGAGTCCCCGAGCGCCTCCTGGGTTCCTGCCACCACCCTTGGGCCGGGATGAGGTGCCACCTTGTGCGTAGAAGCCCTGCACACAGGCAAGAAGCCCCCCAGGCCCGCGGGCGCGCCCGACCCTGGAGCCCCCTGGCTGGCTGCAGCCACAGGGAACGGGGGTACTGAGTTGGCAGCCCCCATTCCCGAAGCATCCACGGGCAGTTCCCCGAAGGGCTGACACCGGCTGCGCCTCAGCAGCCAGACAACCTCCCTCCCTCTGGTCGGGCACTGCAAGCCACACAGCCACTTGTGTCCCCTGTGTCCCTGGAGGCCGCAGCGCGTTTTGGGTTTTGGCGCGGACGGGCCCCTCTCGGCTTCCGTAGTCCATTTGCCCCGGAGCCTGCCAGACCCCTTGCCCCAGGGGCGGGCCCTGCTGAGTCCCTGAGTGCCTCCTGAGTTCCTGCCACCACCCTTGGGCCGGGATGAGGTGCCACCTTGTGCGTAGAAGCCCTGCACACAGGCAAGAAGCCCCTAGGCCCGCGGGCGCGTCCGACCCTGGAGCCCCCTGGCTGCCTCCAGCCACAGGGATCGGGGGTACTGAGTTGGCAGCCCCCATTCCCGAAGCATCCACGGGCAGTTCCCCGAAGGGCTGACACCGGCTGCGCCTCAGCAGCCAGACAACCTCCCTCCCTCTGGTCGGGCACTGCAAGCCACACAGCCACTTGTGTCCCCTGTGTCCCTCCCTGGAGGCCGCAGCGCGTTTTGGGTTTTGGCGCGGACGGGCCCCTCTCGGCTTCCGTAGTCCATTTGCCCCGGAGCCTGCCAGACCCCTTGCACCAGGGGCGGGCCCTGCTGAGTCCCTGAGCGCCTCCTGAGTTCCTGCCACCACCCTTGGGCCGGGATGTGGTGCCACCTTGTGCGTAGAAGCCCTGCACACAGGCAAGAAGCCCCCCAGGCCCGCGGGCGCGCCCGACCCTGGAGCCCCCTGGCTGGCTGCAGCCACAGGGAACGGGGGTTCTGAGTTGGCAGCCCCCATTCCCGAAGCATCCACGGGCAGTTCCCCGAAGGGCTGACACCGGCTGCGCCTCAGCAGCCAGACAACCTCCCTCCCTCTGGTCGGGCACTGCAAGCCACACAGCCACTTGTGTCCCCTGTGTCCCTGGAGGCCGCAGCGCGTTTTGGGTTTTGGCGCGGACGGGCCCCTCTCGGCTTCCGTAGTCCATTTGCCCCGGAGCCTGCCAGACCCCTTGCCCCAGGGGCGGGCCCTGCTGAGTCCCTGAGTGCCTCCTGAGTTCCTGCCACCACCCTTGGGCCGGGATGTGGTGCCACCTTGTGCGTAGAAGCCCTGCACACAGGCAAGAAGCCCCCCAGGCCCGCGGGCGCGCCCGACCCTGGAGCCCCCTGGCTGGCTGCAGCCACAGGGAACGGGGGTTCTGAGTTGGCAGCCCCCATTCCCGAAGCATCCACGGGCAGTTCCCCGAAGGGCTGACACCGGCTGCGCCTCAGCAGCCAGACAACCTCCCTCCCTCTGGTCGGGCAATGCAAGCCACACAGCCACTTGTGTCCCCTGTGTCCCTGGAGGCCGCAGCGCGTTTTGGGTTTTGGCGCGGACGGGCCCCTCTCGGCTTCCGTAGTCCATTTGCCCCGGAGCCTGCCAGACCCCTTGCCCCAGGGGCGGGCCCTGCTGAGTCCCCGAGTGCCTCCTGAGTTCCTGCCACCACCCTTGGGCCGGGATGTGGTGCCACCTTGTGCGTAGAAGCCCTGCACACAGGCAAGAAGCCCCTAGGCCCGCGGGCGCGCCCGACCCTGGAGCCCCCTGGCTGGCTGCAGCCACAGGGAACGTGGGTTCTGAGTTGGCAGCCCCCATTCCCGAAGCATCCACGGGCAGTTCCCCGAAGGGCTGACACCGGCTGCGCCTCAGCAGCCAGACAACCTCCCTCCCTCTGGTCGGGCACTGCAAGCCACACAGCCACTTGTGTCCCCTGTGTCCCTGGAGGCCGCAGCACGTTTTGGGTTTTGGCGCGGACGGGCCCCTCTCGGCTTCCGTAGTCCATTTGCCCCCGGAGCCTGCCAGACCGCTGGCCCCAGGGGCGGGCCCTGCTGAGTCCCCGAGCACCTCCTGGGTTCCTGCCACCACCCTTGGGCCGGGATGAGGTGCCACCTTGTGCGTAGAAGCCCTGCACACAGGCAAGAAGCCCCCCAGGCCCGCGGGCGCGCCCGACCCTGGAGCCCCCTGATGGCTGCAGCCACAGGGAACGGGGGTTCTGAGTTGGCAGCCCCCATTCCCGAAGCATCCACGGGCAGTTCCCCGAAGGGCTGACACCGGCTGCGCCTCAGCAGCCAGACAACCTCCCTCCCTCTGGTCGGGCACTGCAAGCCACACAGCCACTTGTGTCCCCTGTGTCCCTGGAGGCCGCAGCGCATTTTGGGTTTTGGCGCGGACGGGCCCCTCTCGGCTTCCGTAGTCCATTTGCCCCCGGAGCTTGGCAGACCCCTGGCCCCAGGGGCGGGCCCTGCTGAGTCCCCGAGCGCCTCCTGGGTTCCTGCCACCACCCTTGGGCCGGGATGAGGTGCCACCTTGTGCGTAGAAGCCCTGCACACAGGCAAGAAGCCCCCAGGCCCGCGGGCGCGCCCGACCCTGGAGCCCCCTGGCTGGCTGCAGCCACAGGGAACGGGGGTACTGAGTTGGCAGCCCCCATTCCCGAAGCATCCACGGGCAGTTCCCCGAAGGGCTGACACCGGCTGCGCCTCAGCAGCCAGACAACCTCCCTCCCTCTGGTCGGGCACTGCAAGCCACACAGCCACTTGTGTCCCCTGTGTCCCTGGAGGCCGCAGCGCGTTTTGGGTTTTGGCGCGGACGGGCCCCTCTCGGCTTCCGTAGTCCATTTGCCCCGGAGCCTGCCAGACCCCTTGCCCCAGGGGCGGGCCCTGCTGAGTCCCCGAGTGCCTCCTGAGTTCCTGCCACCACCCTTGGGCCGGGATGTGGTGCCACCTTGTGCGTAGAAGCCCTGCACACAGGCAAGAAGCCCCTAGGCCCGCGGGCGCGCCCGACCCTGGAGCCCCCTGGCTGGCTGCAGCCACAGGGAACGGGGGTTCTGAGTTGGCAGCCCCCATTCCCGAAGCATCCACGGGCAGTTCCCCGAAGGGCTGACACCGGCTGCGCCTCAGCAGCCAGACAACCTCCCTCCCTCTGGTCGGGCACTGCAAGCCACACAGCCACTTGTGTCCCCTGTGTCCCTGGAGGCCGCAGCGCGTTTTGGGTTTTGGCGCGGACGGGCCCCTCTCGGCTTCCGTAGTCCATTTGCCCCGGAGCCTGCCAGACCCCTTGCCCCAGGGGCGGGCCCTGCTGAGTCCCTGGGTGCCTCCTGAGTTCCTGCCACCACCCTTGGGCCGGGATGAGGTGCCACCTTGTGCGTAGAAGCCCTGCACACAGGCAAGAAGCCCCCCAGGCCAGCGGGCGCGTCCGACCCTGGAGCCCCCTGGCTGGCTGCAGCCACAGGGAACGGGGGTACTGAGTTGGCAGCCCCCATTCCCGAAGCATCCATGGGCAGTTCCCCGAAGGGCTGACACCGGCTGCGCCTCAGCAGCCAGACAACCTCCCTCCCTCTGGTCGGGCACTGCAAGCCACACAGCCACTTGTGTCCCCTGTGTCCCTGGAGGCCGCAGCGCGTTTTGGGTTTTGGCGCGGACGGGCCCCTCTCGGCTTCCGTAGTCCATTTGCCCCGGGGCCTGCCAGACCCCTTGCCCCAGGGGCGGGCCCTGCTGAGTCCCTGAGTGCCTCCTGAGTTCCTGCCACCACCCTTGGGCCGGGATGAGGTGCCACCTTGTGCGTAGAAGCCCTGCACACAGGCAAGAAGCCCCCCAGGCCCGCGGGCGCGCCCGACCCTGGAGCTCCCTGGCTGGCTGCAGCCACAGGGAACGGGGGTTCTGAGTTGGCAGCCCCCATTCCCGAAGCATCCACGGGCAGTTCCCCGAAGGGCTGACACCGGCTGCGCCTCAGCAGCCAGACAACCTCCCTCCCTCTGGTCGGGCACTGCAAGCCACACAGCCACTTGTGTCCCCTGTGTCCCTGGAGGCCGCAGCGCGTTTTGGGTTTTGGCGCGGACGGGCCCCTCTCGGCTTCCGTAGTCCATTTGCCCCGGAGCCTGCCAGACCGCTGGCCCCAGGGGCGGGCCCTGCTGAGTCCCCGAGTGCCTCCTTAGTTCCTGCCACCACCCTTGGGCCGGGATGTGGTGCCACCTTGTGCGTAGAAGCCCTGCACACAGGCAAGAAGCCCCTAGGCCCGCGGGCGCGCCCGACCCTGGAGCCCCCTGGCTGGCTGCAGCCACAGGGAACGGGGGTTCTGAGTTGGCAGCCCCCATTCCCGAAGCATCCACGGGCAGTTCCCCGAAGGGCTGACACCGGCTGCGCCTCAGCAGCCAGACAACCTCCCTCCCTCTGGTCGGGCACTGCAAGCCACACAGCCACTTGTGTCCCCTGTGTCCCTGGAGGCCGCAGCGCATTTTGGGTTTTGGCGCGGACGGGCCCCTCTCGGCTTCCGTAGTCCATTTGCCCCGGAGCCTGCCAGACCCCTTGCCCCAGGGGCGGGCCCTGCTGAGTCCCTGAGTGCCTCCTGAGTTCCTGCCACCACCCTTGGGCCGGGATGTGGTGCCACCTTGTGCGTAGAAGCCCTGCACACAGGCAAGAAGCCCCCCAGGCCCGCGGGCGCGCCCGACCCTGGAGCCCCCTGGCTGGCTGCAGCCACAGGGAACGGGGGTTCTGAGTTGGCAGCCCCCATTCCCGAAGCATCCACGGGCAGTTCCCCGAAGGGCTGACACCGGCTGCGCCTCAGCAGCCAGACAACCTCCCTCCCTCTGGTCGGGCACTGCAAGCCACACAGCCACTTGTGTCCCCTGTGTCCCTGGAGGCCGCAGCGCGTTTTGGGTTTTGGCGCGGACGGGCCCCTCTCGGCTTCCGTAGTCCATTTGCCCCGGAGCCTGCCAGACCCCTGGCCCCAGAGGCGGGCCCTGCTGAGTCCCCGAGCGCCTCCTGAGTTCCTGCCACCACCCTTGGGCCGGGATGAGGTGCCACCTTGTGTGTAGAAGCCCTGCACACAGGCAAGAAGCCCCCCAGGCCCGCGGGCGCGCCCGACCCTGGAGCCCCCTGGCTGGCTGCAGCCACAGGGAACGGGGGTACTGAGTTGGCAGCCCCCATTCCCGAAGCATCCACGGGCAGTTCCCCGAAGGGCTGACACCGGCTGCGCCTCAGCAGCCAGACAACCTCCCTCCCTCTGGTCGGGCACTGCAAGCCACACAGCCACTTGTGTCCCCTGTGTCCCTGGAGGCCGCAGCGCGTTTTGGGTTTTGGCGCGGACGGGCCCCTCTCGGCTTCCGTAGTCCATTTGCCCCCGGAGCTTGCCAGACCCCTGGCCCCAGGGGCGGGCCCTGCTGAGTCCCCGAGCGCCTCCTGGGTTCCTGCCACCACCCTTGGGCCGGGATGAGGTGCCACCTTGTGCGTAGAAGCCCTGCACACAGGCAAGAAGCCCCCCAGGCCCGCGGGCGCGCCCGACCCTGGAGCCCCCTGGCTGGCTGCAGCCACAGGGAACGGGGGTACTGAGTTGGCAGCCCCCATTCCCGAAGCATCCACGGGCAGTTCCCCGAAGGGCTGACACCGGCTGCACCTCAGCAGCCAGACAACCTCCCTCCCTCTGGTCGGGCACTGCAAGCCACACAGCCACTTGTGTCCCCTGTGTCCCTGGAGGCCGCAGCGCGTTTTGGGTTTTGGCGCGGACGGGCCCCTCTCGGCTTCCGTAGTCCATTTGCCCCGGAGCCTGCCAGACCCCTTGCCCCAGGGGCGGGCCCTGCTGAGTCCCTGAGTGCCTCCTGAGTTCCTGCCACCAGCCTTGGGCCGGGATGAGGTGCCACCTTGTGCGTAGAAGCCCTGCACACAGGCAAGAAGCCCCCCAGGCCCGCGGGCGCGTCCGACCCTGGAGCCCCCTGGCTGGCTGCAGCCACAGGGAACGGGGGTACTGAGTTGGCAGCCCCCATTCCCGAAGCATCCACGGGCAGTTCCCCGAAGGGCTGACACCGGCTGCGCCTCAGCAGCCAGACAACCTCCCTCCCTCTGGTCGGGCACTGCAAGCCACACAGCCACTTGTGTCCCCTGTGTCCCTGGAGGCCGCAGCGCGTTTTGGGTTTTGGCGCGGACGGGCCCCTCTCGGCTTCCGTAGTCCATTTGCCCCGGAGCCTGCCAGACCCCTTGCACCAGGGGCGGGCCCTGCTGAGTCCCTGAGCGCCTCCTGAGTTCCTGCCACCACCCTTGGGCCGGGATGTGGTGCCACCTTGTGCGTAGAAGCCCTGCACACAGGCAAGAAGCCCCCCAGGCCCGCGGGCGCGCCCGACCCTGGAGCCCCCTGGCTGGCTGCAGCCACAGGGAACGGGGGTTCTGAGTTGGCAGCCCCCATTCCCGAAGCATCCACGGGCAGTTCCCCGAAGGGCTGACACCGGCTGCGCCTCAGCAGCCAGACAACCTCCCTCCCTCTGGTCGGGCACTGCAAGCCACACAGCCACTTGTGTCCCCTGTGTCCCTGGAGGCCGCAGCGCGTTTTGGGTTTTGGCGCGGACGGGCCCCTCTCGGCTTCCGTAGTCCATTTGCCCCGGAGCCTGCCAGACCCCTTGCCCCAGGGGCGGGCCCTGCTGAGTCCCTGAGTGCCTCCTGAGTTCCTGCCACCACCCTTGGGCCGGGATGTGGTGCCACCTTGTGCGTAGAAGCCCTGCACACAGGCAAGAAGCCCCCCAGGCCCGCGGGCGCGCCCGACCCTGGAGCCCCCTGGCTGGCTGCAGCCACAGGGAACGGGGGTTCTGAGTTGGCAGCCCCCATTCCCGAAGCATCCACGGGCAGTTCCCCGAAGGGCTGACACCGGCTGCGCCTCAGCAGCCAGACAACCTCCCTCCCTCTGGTCGGGCACTGCAAGCCACACAGCCACTTGTGTCCCCTTTGTCCCTGGAGGCCGCAGCGCGTTTTGGGTTTTGGCGCGGACGGGCCCCTCTCGGCTTCCGTAGTCCATTTGCCCCAGAGCCTGCCAGACCCCTGGCCCCAGAGGCGGGCCCTGCTAAGTCCGCGAGCGCCTCCTGAGTTCCTGCCACCACCCTTGGGCCGGGATGAGGTGCCACCTTGTGCGTAGAAGCCCTGCACACAGGCAAGAAGCCCCCCAGGCCCGCGGGCGCGCCCGACCCTGGAGCCCCCTGGCTGGCTGCAGCCACAGGGAACGGGGGTACTGAGTTGGCAGCCCCCATTCCCGAAGCATCCACGGGCAGTTCCCCGAAGGGCTGACACCGGCTGCGCCTCAGCAGCCAGACAACCTCCCTCCCTCTGGTCGGGCACTGCAAGCCACACAGCCACTTGTGTCCCCTGTGTCCCTGGAGGCCGCAGCGCGTTTTGGGTTTTGGCGCGGACGGGCCCCTCTCGGCTTCCGTAGTCCATTTGCCCCGGAGCCTGCCAGACCCCTTGCCCCAGGGGCGGGCCCTGCTGAGTCCCTGGGTGCCTCCTGAGTTCCTGCCACCACCCTTGGGCCGGGATGAGGTGCCACCTTGTGCGTAGAAGCCCTGCACACAGGCAAGAAGCCCCCCAGGCCCGCGGGCGCGTCCGACCCTGGAGCCCCCTGGCTGGCTGCAGCCACAGGGAACGGGGGTACTGAGTTGGCAGCCCCCATTCCCGAAGCATCCATGGGCAGTTCCCCGAAGGGCTGACACCGGCTGCGCCTCAGCAGCCAGACAACCTCCCTCCCTCTGGTCGGGCACTGCAAGCCACACAGCCACTTGTGTCCCCTGTGTCCCTGGAGGCAGCAGCGCGTTTTGGGTTTTGGCGCGGACGGGCCCCTCTCGGCTTCCGTAGTCCATTTGCCCCGGAGCCTGCCAGACCCCTTGCCCCAGGGGCGGGCCCTGCTGAGTCCCCGAGTGCCTCCTGAGTTCCTGCCACCACCCTTGGGCCGGGATGTGGTGCCACCTTGTGCGTAGAAGCCCTGCACACAGGCAAGAAGCCCCCCAGGCCCGCGGGCGCGCCCGACCCTGGAGCCCCCTGGCTGGCTGCAGCCACAGGGAACGGGGGTTCTTAGTTGGCAGCCCCCATTCCCGAAGCATCCATGGGCAGTTCCCCGAAGGGCTGACACCGGCTGCGCCTCAGCAGCCAGACAACCTCCCTCCCTCTGGTCGGGCACTGCAAGCCACACAGCCACTTGTGTCCCCTGTGTCCCTGGAGGCCGCAGCGCGTTTTGGGTTTTGGCGCGGACGGGCCCCTCTCGGCTTCCGTAGTCCATTTGCCCCGGAGCCTGCCAGACCCCTTGCCCCAGGGGCGGGCCCTGCTGAGTCCCTGAGTGCCTCCTGAGTTCCTGCCACCACCCTTGGGCCGGGATGAGGTGCCACCTTGTGCGTAGAAGCCCTGCACACAGGCAAGAAGCCCCCCAGGCCCGCGGGCGCGCCTGACCCTGGAGCCCCCTGGCTGGCTGCAGCCACAGGGAACGGGGGTTCTGAGTTGGCAGCCCCCATTCCCGAAGCATCCACGGGCAGTTCCCCGAAGGGCTGACACCGGCTGCGCCTCATCAGCCAGACAACCTCCCTCCCTCTGGTCGGGCACTGCAAGCCACACAGCCACTTGTGTCCCCTGTGTCCCTGGAGGCCGCAGCGCGTTTTGGGTTTTGGCGCGGACGGGCCCCTCTCGGCTTCCGTAGTCCATTTGCCCCGGAGCCTGCCAGACCCCTGGCACCAGGGGCGGGCCCTGCTGAGTCCCCGAGTGCCTCCTGAGTTCCTGCCACCACCCTTGGGCCGGGATGTGGTGCCACCTTGTGCGTAGAAGCCCTGCACACAGGCAAGAAGCCCCTAGGCCCGCGGGCGCGCCCGACCCTGGAGCCCCCTGGCTGGCTGCAGCCACAGGGAACGGGGGTTCTGAGTTGGCAGCCCCCATTCCCGAAGCATCCACGGGCAGTTCCCCGAAGGGCTGACACCGGCTGCGCCTCAGCAGCCAGACAACCTCCCTCCCTCTGGTCGGGCACTGCAAGCCACACAGCCACTTGTGTCCCCTTTGTCCCTGGAGGCCGCAGCGCGTTTTGGGTTTTGGCGCGGACGGGCCCCTCTCGGCTTCCGTAGTCCATTTGCCCCGGAGCCTGCCAGACCCCTGGCCCCAGAGGCGGGCCCTGCTGAGTCCCCGAGCGCCTCCTGAGTTCCTGCCACCACCCTTGGGCCGGGATGAGGTGCCACCTTGTGCGTAGAAGCCCTGCACACAGGCAAGAAGCCCCCCAGGCCCGCGGGCGCGCCCGACCCTGGAGCCCCCTGGCTGGCTGCAGCCACAGGGAACGGGGGTACTGAGTTGGCAGCCCCCATTCCCGAAGCATCCACGGGCAGTTCCCCGAAGGGCTGACACCGGCTGCGCCTCAGCAGCCAGACAACCTCCCTCCCTCTGGTCGGGCACTGCAAGCCACACAGCCACTTGTGTCCCCTGTGTCCCTGGAGGCCGCAGCGCATTTAGGGTTTTGGCGCGGACGGGCCCCTCTCGGCTTCCGTAGTCCATTTGCCCCCGGAGCTTGCCAGACCCCTGGCCCCAGGGGCGGGCCCTGCTGAGTCCCCGAGCGCCTCCTGGGTTCCTGCCACCACCCTTGGGCCGGGATGAGGTGCCACCTTGTGCGTAGAAGCCCTGCACACAGGCAAGAAGCCCCCCAGGCCCGCGGGCGCGCCCGACCCTGGAGCCCCCTGGCTGGCTGCAGCCACAGGGAACGGGGGTACTGAGTTGGCAGCCCCCATTCCCGAAGCATCCACGGGCAGTTCCCCGAAGGGCTGACACCGGCTGCGCCTCAGCAGCCAGACAACCTCCCTCCCTCTGGTCGGGCACTGCAAGCCACACAGCCACTTGTGTCCCCTGTGTCCCTGGAGGCCGCAGCGCGTTTTGGGTTTTGGCGCGGACGGGCCCCTCTCGGCTTCCGTAGTCCATTTGCCCCGGAGCCTGCCAGACCCCTTGCCCCAGGGGCGGGCCCTGCTGAGTCCCTGAGTGCCTCCTGAGTTCCTGCCACCACCCTTGGGCCGGGATGAGGTGCCACCTTGTGCGTAGAAGCCCTGCACACAGGCAAGAAGCCCCCCAGGCCCGCGGGCGCGTCCGACCCTGGAGCCCCCTGGCTGGCTGCAGCCACAGGGAACGGGGGTACTGAGTTGGCAGCCCCCATTCCCGAAGCATCCACGGGCAGTTCCCCGAAGGGCTGACACCGGCTGCGCCTCAGCAGCCAGACAACCTCCCTCCCTCTGGTCGGGCACTGCAAGCCACACAGCCACTTGTGTCCCCTGTGTCCCTGGAGGCCGCAGCGCGTTTTGGGTTTTGGCGCGGACGGGCCCCTCTCGGCTTCCGTAGTCCATTTGCCCCGGAGCCTGCCAGACCCCTTGCCCCAGGGGCGGGCCCTGCTGAGTCCCTGAGTGCCTCCTGAGTTCCTGCCACCACCCTTGGGCCGGGATGTGGTGCCACCTTGTGCGTAGAAGCCCTGCACACAGGCAAGAAGCCCCCCAGGCCCGCGGGCGCGCCCGACCCTGGAGCCCCCTGGCTGGCTGCAGCCACAGGGAACGGGGGTTCTGAGTTGGCAGCCCCCATTCCCGAAGCATCCACGGGCAGTTCCCCGAAGGGCTGACACCGGCTGCGCCTCAGCAGCCACACAACCTCCCTCCCTCTGGTCGGGCACTGCAAGCCACACAGCCACTTGTGTCCCCTGTGTCCCTGGAGGCCGCAGCGCGTTTTGGGTTTTGGCGCGGACGGGCCCCTCTCGGCTTCCGTAGTCCATTTGCCCCGGAGCCTGCCAGACCCCTTGCCCCAGGGGCGGGCCCTGCTGAGTCCCTGAGTGCCTCCTGAGTTCCTGCCACCACCCTTGGGCCGGGATGTGGTGCCACCTTGTGCGTAGAAGCCCTGCACACAGGCAAGAAGTCCCCCAGGCCCGCGGGCGCGCCCGACCCTGGAGCCCCCTGGCTGGCTGCAGCCACAGGGAACGGGGGTTCTGAGTTGGCAGCCCCCATTCCCGAAGCATCCACGGGCAGTTCCCCGAAGGGCTGACACCGGCTGCGCCTCAGCAGCCAGACAACCTCCCTCCCTCTGGTCGGGCACTGCAAGCCACACAGCCACTTGTGTCCCCTGTGTCCCTGGAGGCCGCAGCGCGTTTTGGGTTTTGGCGCGGACGGGCCCCTCTCGGCTTCCGTAGTCCATTTGCCCCGGAGCCTGCCAGACCCCTGGCCCCAGAGGCGGGCCCTGCTGAGTCCCCGAGCGCCTCCTGAGTTCCTGCCACCACCCTTGGGCCGGGATGAGGTGCCACCTTGTGTGTAGAAGCCCTGCACACAGGCAAGAAGCCCCCCAGGCCCGCGGGCGCGCCCGAACCTGGAGCCCCCTGGCTGGCTGCAGCCACAGGGAACGGGGGTACTGAGTTGGCAGCCCCCATTCCCGAAGCATCCACGGGCAGTTCCCCGAAGGGCTGACACCGGCTGCGCCTCAGCAGCCAGACAACCTCCCTCCCTCTGGTCGGGCACTGCAAGCCACACAGCCACTTGTGTCCCCTGTGTCCCTGGAGGCCGCAGCGCGTTTTGGGTTTTGGCGCGGACGGGCCCCTCTCGGCTTCCGTAGTCCATTTGCCCCCGGAGCTTGCCAGACCCCTGGCCCCAGGGGCGGGCCCTGCTGAGTCCCCGAGCGCCTCCTGGGTTCCTGCCACCACCCTTGGGCCGGGATGAGGTGCCACCTTGTGCGTAGAAGCCCTGCACACAGGCAAGAAGCCCCCCAGGCCCGCGGGCGCGCCCGACCCTGGAGCCCCCTGGCTGGCTGCAGCCACAGGGAACGGGGGTACTGAGTTGGCAGCCCCCATTCCCGAAGCATCCACGGGCAGTTCCCCGAAGGGCTGACACCGGCTGCGCCTCAGCAGCCAGACAACCTCCCTCCCTCTGGTCGGGCACTGCAAGCCACACAGCCACTTGTGTCCCCTGTGTCCCTGGAGGCCGCAGCGCGTTTTGGGTTTTGGCGCGGACGGGCCCCTCTCGGCTTCCGTAGTCCATTTGCCCCGGAGCCTGCCAGACCCCTTGCCCCAGGGGCGGGCCCTGCTGAGTCCCTGAGTGCCTCCTGAGTTCCTGCCACCACCCTTGGGCCGGGATGAGGTGCCACCTTGTGCGTAGAAGCCCTGCACACAGGCAAGAAGCCCCCCAGGCCCGCGGGCGCGCCCGACCCTGGAGCCCCCTGGCTGGCTGCAGCCACAGGGAACGGGGGTACTGAGTTGGCAGCCCCCATTCCCGAAGCATCCACGGGCAGTTCCCCGAAGGGCTGACACCGGCTGCGCCTCAGCAGCCAGACAACCTCCCTCCCTCTGGTCGGGCACTGCAAGCCACACAGCCACTTGTGTCCCCTGTGTCCCTGGAGGCCGCAGCGCGTTTTGGGTTTTGGCGCGGACGGGCCCCTCTCGGCTTCCGTAGTCCATTTGCCCCGGAGCCTGCCAGACCCCTTGCCCCAGGGGCGGGCCCTGCTGTGTCCCTGAGTGCCTCCTGAGTTCCTGCCACCACCCTTGGGCCGGGATGAGGTGCCACCTTGTGCGTAGAAGCCCTGCACACAGGCAAGAAGCCCCCAGGCCCGCGGGCGCGTCCGACCCTGGAGCCCCCTGGCTGGCTGCAGCCACAGGGAACGGGGGTACTGAGTTGGCAGCCCCCATTCCCGAAGCATCCACGGGCAGTTCCCCGAAGGGCTGACACCGGCTGCGCCTCAGCAGCCAGACAACCTCCCTCCCTCTGGTCGGGCACTGCAAGCCACACAGCCACTTGTGTCCCCTGTGTCCCTGGAGGCCGCAGCGCGTTTTGGGTTTTGGCGCGGACGGGCCCCTCTCGGCTTCCGTAGTCCATTTGCCCCGGAGCCTGCCAGACCCCTTGCCCCAGGGGCGGGCCCTGCTGAGTCCCTGAGTGCCTCCTGAGTTCCTGCCACCACCCTTGGGCCGGGATGTGGTGCCACCTTGTGCGTAGAAGCCCTGCACACAGGCAAGAAGCCCCCCAGGCCCGCGGGCGCGCCCGACCCTGGAGCCCCCTGGCTGGCTGCAGCCACAGGGAACGGGGGTTCTGAGTTGGCAGCCCCCATTCCCGAAGCATCCACGGGCAGTTCCCCGAAGGGCTGACACCGGCTGCACCTCAGCAGCCACACAACCTCCCTCCCTCTGGTCGGGCACTGCAAGCCACACAGCCACTTGTGTCCCCTGTGTCCCTGGAGGCCGCAGCGCGTTTTGGGTTTTGGCGCGGACGGGCCCCTCTCGGCTTCCGTAGTCCATTTGCCCCGGAGCCTGCCAGACCCCTTGCCCCAGGGGCGGGCCCTGCTGAGTCCCTGAGTGCCTCCTGAGTTCCTGCCACCACCCTTGGGCCGGGATGTGGTGCCACCTTGTGCGTAGAAGCCCTGCACACAGGCAAGAAGTCCCCCAGGCCCGCGGGCGCGCCCGACCCTGGAGCCCCCTGGCTGGCTGCAGCCACAGGGAACGGGGGTTCTGAGTTGGCAGCCCCCATTCCCGAAGCATCCACGGGCAGTTCCCCGAAGGGCTGACACCGGCTGCGCCTCAGCAGCCAGACAACCTCCCTCCCTCTGGTCGGGCACTGCAAGCCACACAGCCACTTGTGTCCCCTGTGTCCCTGGAGGCCGCAGCGCGTTTTGGGTTTTGGCGCGGACGGGCCCCTCTCGGCTTCCGTAGTCCATTTGCCCCGGAGCCTGCCAGACCCCTGGCCCCAGAGGCGGGCCCTGCTGAGTCCCCGAGCGCCTCCTGAGTTCCTGCCACCACCCTTGGGCCGGGATGAGGTGCCACCTTGTGTGTAGAAGCCCTGCACACAGGCAAGAAGCCCCCCAGGCCCGCGGGCGCGCCCGACCCTGGAGCCCCCTGGCTGGCTGCAGCCACAGGGAACGGGGGTACTGAGTTGGCAGCCCCCATTCCCGAAGCATCCACGGGCAGTTCCCCGAAGGGCTGACACCGGCTGCGCCTCAGCAGCCAGACAACCTCCCTCCCTCTGGTCGGGCACTGCAAGCCACACAGCCACTTGTGTCCCCTGTGTCCCTGGAGGCCGCAGCGCGTTTTGGGTTTTGGCGCGGACGGGCCCCTCTCGGCTTCCGTAGTCCATTTGCCCCCGGAGCTTGCCAGACCCCTGGCCCCAGGGGCGGGCCCTGCTGAGTCCCCGAGCGCCTCCTGGGTTCCTGCCACCACCCTTGGGCCGGGATGAGGTGCCACCTTGTGCGTAGAAGCCCTGCACACAGGCAAGAAGCCCCCCAGGCCCGCGGGCGCGCCCGACCCTGGAGCCCCCTGGCTGGCTGCAGCCACAGGGAACGGGGGTACTGAGTTGGCAGCCCCCATTCCCGAAGCATCCACGGGCAGTTCCCCGAAGGGCTGACACCGGCTGCGCCTCAGCAGCCAGACAACCTCCCTCCCTCTGGTCGGGCACTGCAAGCCACACAGCCACTTGTGTCCCCTGTGTCCCTGGAGGCCGCAGCGCGTTTTGGGTTTTGGCGCGGACGGGCCCCTCTCGGCTTCCGTAGTCCATTTGCCCCGGAGCCTGCCAGACCCCTTGCCCCAGGGGCGGGCCCTGCTGAGTCCCTGAGTGCCTCCTGAGTTCCTGCCACCACCCTTGGGCCGGGATGAGGTGCCACCTTGTGCGTAGAAGCCCTGCACACAGGCAAGAAGCCCCCCAGGCCCGCGGGCGGGTCCGACCCTGGAGCCCCCTGGCTGGCTGCAGCCACAGGGAACGGGGGTACTGAGTTGGCAGCCCCCATTCCCGAAGCATCCACGGGCAGTTCCCCGAAGGGCTGACACCGGCTGCGCCTCAGCAGCCAGACAACCTCCCTCCCTCTGGTCGGGCACTGCAAGCCACACAGCCACTTGTGTCCCCTGTGTCCCTGGAGGCCGCAGCGCGTTTTGGGTTTTGGCGCGGACGGGCCCCTCTCGGCTTCCGTAGTCCATTTGCCCCGGAGCCTGCCAGACCCCTTGCCCCAGGGGCGGGCCCTGCTGAGTCCCTGAGCGCCTCCTGAGTTCCTGCCACCACCCTTGGGCCGGGATTTGGTGCCACCTTGTGCGTAGAAGCCCTGCACACAGGCAAGAAGCCCCCCAGGCCCGCGGGCGCGCCCGACCCTGGAGCCCCCTCGCTGGCTGCAGCCACAGGGAACGGGGGTTCTGAGTTGGCAGCCCCCATTCCCGAAGCATCCACGGGCAGTTCCCCGAAGGGCTGACACCGGCTGCGCCTCAGCAGCCAGACAACCTCCCTCCCTCTGGTCGGGCACTGCAAGCCACACAGCCACTTGTGTCCCCTGTGTCCCTGGAGGCCGCAGCGCGTTTTGGGTTTTGGCGCGGACGGGCCCCTCTCGGCTTCCGTAGTCCATTTGCCCCGGAGCCTGCCAGACCCCTTGCCCCAGGGGCGGGCCCTGCTGAGTCCCCGAGTGCCTCCTGAGTTCCTGCCACCACCCTTGGGCCGGGATGTGGTGCCACCTTGTGCGTAGAAGCCCTGCACACAGGCAAGAAGCCCCCCAGGCCCGCGGGCGCGCCCGACCCTGGAGCCCCCTGGCTGGCTGCAGCCACAGGGAACGGGGGTTCTGAGTTGGCAGCCCCCATTCCCGAAGCATCCACGGGCAGTTCCCCGAAGGGCTGACACCGGCTGCGCCTCAGCAGCCAGACAACCTCCCTCCCTCTGGTCGGGCACTGCAAGCCACACAGCCACTTGTGTCCCCTGTGTCCCTGGAGGCCGCAGCGCGTTTTGGGTTTTGGCGCGGACGGGCCCCTCTCGGCTTCCGTAGTCCATTTGCCCCGGAGCCTGCCAGACCCCTTGCCCCAGGGGCGGGCCCTGCTGAGTCCCTGAGTGCCTCCTGAGTTCCTGCCACCACCCTTGGGCCGGGATGTGGTGCCACCTTGTGCGTAGAAGCCCTGCACACAGGCAAGAAGCCCCCCAGGCCCGCGGGCGCGCCCGACCCTGGAGCCCCCTGGCTGGCTGCAGCCACAGGGAACGGGGGTTCTGAGTTGGCAGCCCCCATTCCCGAAGCATCCACGGGCAGTTCCCCGAAGGGCTGACACCGGCTGCGCCTCAGCAGCCAGACAACCTCCCTCCCTCTGGTCGGGCACTGCAAGCCACACAGCCACTTGTGTCCCCTTTGTCCCTGGAGGCCGCAGCGCGTTTTGGGTTTTGGCGCGGACGGGCCCCTCTCGGCTTCCGTAGTCCATTTGCCCCAGAGCCTGCCAGACCCCTGGCCCCAGAGGCGGGCCCTGCTAAGTCCGCGAGCGCCTCCTGAGTTCCTGCCACCACCCTTGGGCCGGGATGAGGTGCCACCTTGTGCGTAGAAGCCCTGCACACAGGCAAGAAGCCCCCCAGGCCCGCGGGCGCGCCCGACCCTGGAGCCCCCTGGCTGGCTGCAGCCACAGGGAACGGGGGTACTGAGTTGGCAGCCCCCATTCCCGAAGCATCCACGGGCAGTTCCCCGAAGGGCTGACACCGGCTGCGCCTCAGCAGCCAGACAACCTCCCTCCCTCTGGTCGGGCACTGCAAGCCACACAGCCACTTGTGTCCCCTGTGTCCCTGGAGGCCGCAGCGCGTTTTGGGTTTTGGCGCGGACGGGGGCCCCTCTCGGCTTCCGTAGTCCATTTGCCCGGAGTCTGCCAGACCCTTGCCCCAGGGGCGGGCCCTGCTGAGTCCCCGAGTGCCTCCTGAGTTCCTGCCACCACCCTTGGGCCGGGATGTGGTGCCACCTTGTGCGTAGAAGCCCTGCACACAGGCAAGGAGCCCCTAGGCCCGCGGGCGCGCCCGACCCTGGAGCCCCCTGGCTGGCTGCAGCCACAGGGAACGGGGGTTCTGAGTTGGCAGCCCACATTCCCGAAGCATCCACGGGCAGTTCCCTGAAGGGCTGACACCGGCTGCGCCTCAGCAGCCAGACAACCTCCCTCCCTCTGGTCGGGCACTGCAAGCCACACAGCCACTTGTGTCCCCTGTGTCCCTGGAGGCCGCAGCGCATTTTGGGTTTTGGCGCGGACGGGCCCCTCTCGGCTTCCGTAGTCCATTTGCCCCCGGAGCTTGCCAGACCCCTGGCCCCAGGGGCGGGCCCTGCTGAGTCCCCGAGCGCCTCCTGGGTTCCTGCCACCACCCTTGGGCGGGATGAGGTGCCACCTTGTGCGTAGAAGCCCTGCACACAGTCAAGAAGACCCCCAGGCCCTCGGGCTCGCCCGACCCTGGAGCCCCCTGGCTGGCTGCAGCCACAGGGAATGGGGGTTCTGAGTTGGCAGCCCCCATTCCCGAAGCATCCACGGGCAGTTCCCCGAAGGGCTGACACCGGCTGCGCCTCAGCAGCCAGACAACCTCCCTCCCTCTGGTCGGGCACTGCAAGCCACACAGCCACTTGTGTCCCCTGTGTCCCTGGAGGCCGCAGCGCGTTTTGGGTTTTGGCGCGGACGGGCCCCTCTCGGCTTCCGTAGTCCATTTGCCCCGGAGCCTGCCAGACCCCTTGCCCCAGGGGCGGGCCTGCTGAGTCCCTGAGTGCCTCCTGAGTTCCTGCCACCACCCTTGGGCCGGGATGAGGTGCCACCTTGTGCGTAGAAGCCCTGCACACAGGCAAGAAGCCCCCCAGGCCCGCGGGCGCGTCCGACCCTGGAGCCCCTTGGCTGGCTGCAGCCACAGGGAACGGGGGTACTGAGTTGGCAGCCCCCATTCCCGAGCATTCCACGGGCAGTTCCCCGAAGGGCTGACACCGGCTGCGCCTCAGCAGCCAGACAACCTCCCTCCCTCTGGTCGGGCACTGCAAGCCACACAGCCACTTGTGTCCCCTGTGTCCTGGAGGCCGCAGCGCGTTTTGGGTTTTGGCGCGGACGGGCCCCTCTCGGCTTCCGTAGTCCATTTGCCCCGGAGCCTGCCAGACCCCTTGCCCAGGGGCGGGCCCTGCTGAGTCCTGAGTGCCTCCTGAGTTCCTGCCACCACCCTTGGGCCGGATGTGGTGCCACCTTGTGCGTAGAAGCCCTGCACACAGGCAAGAAGCCCCTAGGCCGCGGGCGCGCCCGACCCTGGAGCCCCCTGGCTGGCTGCAGCCACAGGGAACGGGGGTTCTGAGTTGGCAGCCCCCATTCCCGAAGCATCCACGGGCAGTTCCCCGAAGGGCTGACACCGGCTGCGCCTCAGCAGCCAGACAACCTCCCTCCCTCTGGTCGGGCACTGCAAGCCACACAGCCACTTGTGTCCCCTGTGTCCCTGGAGGCCGCAGCGCATTTTGGGTTTTGGCGCGGACGGGCCCCTCTCTGCTTCCGTAGTCCATTTGCCCCGGAGCCTGCCAGACCCCTTGCCCCAGGGGCGGGCCCTGCTGAGTCCCTGAGTGCCTCCTGAGTTCCTGCCACCACCCTTGGGCCGGGATGTGGTGCCACCTTGTGCGTAGAAGCCCTGCACACAGGCAAGAAGCCCCCCCAGGCCCGCGGGCGCGCCCGACCCTGGAGCCCCCTGGCTGGCTGCAGCCACAGGGAACGGGGGTTCTGAGTTGGCAGCCCCCATTCCCGAAGCATCCACGGGCAGTTCCCCGAAGGGCTGACACCGGCTGCGCCTCAGCAGCCAGACAACCTCCCTCCCTCTGGTCGGGCACTGCAAGCCACACAGCCACTTGTGTCCCCTTTGTCCCTGGAGCCGCAGCGCGTTTTGGGTTTTGGCGCGGACGGGCCCCTCTCGGCTTCCGTAGTCCATTTGCCCCGGAGCCTGCCAGACCCCTGGCCCCAGAGGCGGGCCCTGCTGAGTCCCCGAGCACCTCCTGAGTTCCTGCCACCACCCTTGGGCCGGGATGAGGTGCCACCTTGTGCGTAGAAGCCCTGCACACAGGCAAGAAGCCCCCCAGGCCCGCGGGCGCGCCCGACCCTGGAGCCCCCTGGCTGGCTGCAGCCACAGGGAACGGGGATTGAGTTGGCAGCCCCCATTCCCGAAGCATCCACGGGCAGTTCCCCGAAGGGCTGACACCGGCTGCGCCTCAGCAGCCAGACAACCTCCCTCCCTCTGGTCGGGCACTGCAAGCCACACAGCCACTTGTGTCCCCTGTGTCCCTGGAGGCCGCAGCGCGTTTTGGGTTTTGGCGCGACGGGCCCCTCTCGGCTTCCGTAGTCCATTTGCCCCGGAGCCTGCCAGACCCCTTGCCCCAGGGGCGGGCCCTGCTGAGTCCCTGAGTGCCTCCTGAGTTCCTGCCACCACCCTTGGGCCGGGATGTGGTGCCACCTTGTGCGTAGAAGCCCTGCACACAGGCAAGAAGCCCCCCAGGCCCGCGGGCGCGCCCGACCCTGGAGCCCCCTGGCTGGCTGCAGCACAGGGAACGGGGGTTCTGAGTTGGCAGCCCCCATTCCCGAAGCATCCACGGGCAGTTCCCCGAAGGGCTGACACCGGCTGCGCCTCAGCAGCCAGACAACCTCCCTCCCTCTGGTCGGGCACTGCAAGCCACACAGCCACTTGTGTCCCCTGTGTCCCTGGAGGCCGCAGCGCGTTTGGGTTTTGGCGCGGACGGGCCCCTCTCGGCTTCCGTAGTCCATTTGCCCCGGAGCCTGCCAGACCCCTTGCCCCAGGGGCGGGCCCTGCTGAGTCCCTGAGTGCCTCCTGAGTTCCTGCCACCACCCTTGGGCCGGGATGTGGTGCCACCTTGTGCGTAGAAGCCCTGCACACAGGCAAGAAGCCCCCCAGGCCCGCGGGCGCGCCCGACCCTGAGCCCCCTGGCTGGCTGCAGCCACAGGGAACGGGGTTCTGAGTTGGCAGCCCCCATTCCCGAAGCATCCACGGGCAGTTCCCCGAAGGGCTGACACCGGCTGCGCCTCAGCAGCCAGACAACCTCCCTCCCTCTGGTCGGGCACTGCAAGCCACACAGCCACTTGTGTCCCCTGTGTCCCTGGAGGCCGCAGCGCGTTTTGGGTTTTGGCGCGGACGGGCCCCTCTCGGCTTCCGTAGTCCATTTGCCCCGGAGCCTGCCAGACCCCTTGCCCCAGGGGCGGGCCCTACTGAGTCCCTGAGTGCCTCCTGAGTTCCTGCCACCACCCTTGGTCCGGGATGTGGTGCCACCTTGTGCGTAGAAGCCCTGCATACAGGCAAGAAGCCCCCAGGCCCGCGGGCGCGCCCGACCCTGGAGCCCCCTGGCTGGCTGCAGCCACAGGGAACGGGGGTTCTGAGTTGGCAGCCCCCATTCCCGAAGCATCCACGGGCAGTTCCCCGAAGGGCTGACACCGGCTGCGCCTCAGCAGCCAGACAACCTCCCTCCCTCTGGTCGGGCACTGCAAGCCACACAGCCACTTGTGTCCCCTTTGTCCCTGGAGGCCGCAGCGCGTTTTGGGTTTTGGCGCGGACGGGCCCCTCTCGGCTTCCGTAGTCCATTTGCCCCGGAGCCTGCCAGACCCCTGGCCCCAGAGGCGGGCCCTGCTGAGTCCCCGAGCGCCTCCTGAGTTCCTGCCACCACCCTTGGGCCGGATGAGGTGCCACCTTGTGCGTAGAAGCCCTGCACACAGGCAAGAAGCCCCCCAGGCCCGCGGGCGCGCCCGACCCTGGAGCCCCCTGGCTGGCTGCAGCCACAGGGAACGGGGGTACTGAGTTGGCAGCCCCCATTCCCGAAGCATCCACGGGCAGTTCCCCGAAGGGCTGACACCGGCTGCGCCTCAGCAGCCAGACAACCTCCCTCCCTCTGGTCGGGCACTGCAAGCCACACAGCCCACTTGTGTCCCCTGTGTCCCTGGAGGCCGCAGCGCGTTTTGGGTTTTGGCGCGGACGGGCCCCTCTCGGCTTCCGTAGTCCATTTGCCCCGGAGCCTGCCAGACCCCTTGCCCCAGGGGCGGGCCCTGCTGAGTCCCCGAGCGCCTCCTGAGTTCCTGCCACCACCCTTGGGCCGGGATGTGGTGCCACCTTGTGCGTAGAAGCCCTGCACACAGCAAGAAGCCCCTAGGCCCGCGGGCGCGCCCGACCCTGGAGCCCCCTGGCTGGCTGCAGCCACAGGGAACGGGGGTTCTGAGTTGGCAGCCCCCATTCCCGAAGCATCCACGGGCAGTTCCCCGAAGGGCTGACACCGGCTGCGCCTCAGCAGCCAGACAACCTCCCTCCCTCTGGTCGGGCACTGCAAGCCACACAGCCACTTGTGTCCCCTGTGTCCCTGGAGGCCGCAGCGCGTTTTGGGTTTTGGCGCGGACGGGCCCCCTCTCGGCTTCCGTAGTCCATTTGCCCCGGAGCCTGCCAGACCCCTTGCCCAGGGGACGGGCCCTGCTGAGTCCCTGAGTGCCTCCTGAGTTCCTGCCACCACCCTTGGGCCGGGATGTGGTGCACGTGTGCGTAGAAGCCCTGCACACAGCAAGAAGCCCCCCAGGCCCGCGGGCGCGCCCGACCCTGGAGCCCCCTGGCTGGCTGCAGCCACAGGGAACGGGGGTTCTGAGTTGGCAGCCCCCATTCCTGAAGCATCCACGGCAGTTCCCCGAAGGGCTGACACCGGCTGCGCCTCAGCAGCCAGACAACCTCCCTCCCTCTGGTCGGGCACTGCAAGCCACACAGCCACTTGTGTCCCCTGTGTCCCTGGAGGCCGCAGCGCGTTTTGGGTTTTGGCGCGGACGGGCCCCTCTCGCTTCCGTAGTCCATTTGCCCCGGAGCCTGCCAGACCCCTGCCCAGGGGCGGGCCCTGCTGAGTCCCCGAGCGCCTCCTGAGTTCCTGCCACCACCCTTGGGCCGGGATGTGGTGCCACCTTGTGCGTAGAAGCCCTGCACACAGGCAAGAAGCCCCTAGGCCCGCGGGCGCGCCCGACCCTGGAGCCCCCTGGCTGGCTGCAGCCACAGGGAACGGGGGTTCTGAGTTGGCAGCCCCCATTCCCGAAGCATCCACGGGCAGTACCCGAAGTGCTGACACCGGCTGCGCCTCAGCAGCCAGACAACCTCCCTCCCTCTGGTCGGGCACTGCAAGCCACACAGCCACTTGTGTCCCCTGTGTCCCTGGAGGCCGCAGCGCGTTTTGGGTTTTGGCGCGGACGGGCCCCTCTCGGCTTCCGTAGTCCATTTGCCCCGGAGCCTGCCAGACCCCTTGCCCCAGGGGCGGGCCCTGCTGAGTCCCTGAGTGCCTCCTGAGTTCCTGCCACCACCCTTGGGCCGGGATGTGGTGCCACCTTGTGCGTAGAAGCCTGCACACAGGCAAGAAGCCCCCCAGGCCCGCGGGCGCGCCCGACCCTGGAGCCCCCTGGCTGGCTGCAGCCACAGGGAACGGGGGTTCTGAGTTGGCAGCCCCCATTCCCGAAGCATCCACGGGCAGTTCCCCGAAGGGCTGACACCGGCTGCGCCTCAGCAGCCAGACAACCTCCCTCCCTCTGGTCGGGCACTGCAAGCCACACAGCCACTTGTGTCCCCTGTGTCCCTGGAGGCCGCAGCGCGTTTTGGGTTTTGGCGCGGACGGGCCCCTCTCGGCTTCCGTAGTCCATTTGCCCCGGAGCCTGCCAGACCCCTGGCCCAGAGGCGGGCCCTGCTGAGTCCCCGAGCGCCTCCTGAGTTCCTGCCACCACCCTTGGGCCGGGATGAGGTGCCACCTTGTGCGTAGAAGCCCTGCACACAGGCAAGAAGCCCCCAGGCCCGCGGGCGCGCCCGACCCTGGAGCCCCCTGGCTGGCTGCAGCCACAGGGAATGGGGGTACTGAGTTGGCAGCCCCCATTCCCGAAGCATCCACGGGCAGTTCCCCGAAGGGCTGACACCGGCTGCGCCTCAGCAGCCAGACAACCTCCCTCCCTCTGGTCGGGCACTGCAAGCCACACAGCCACTTGTGTCCCCTGTGTCCCTGGAGGCCGCAGCGCGTTTTGGGTTTTGGCGCGGACGGGCCCCTCTCGGCTTCCGTAGTCCATTTGCCCCGGAGCCTGCCAGACCCCTTGCCCCAGGGGCGGGCCCTGCTGAGTCCCCGAGTGCCTCCTGAGTTCCTGCCACCACCCTTGGGCCGGGATGTGGTGCCACCTTGTGCGTAGAAGCCCTGCACACAGGCAAGAAGCCCCCAGGCCCGCGGGCGCGCCCGACCCTGGAGCCCCCTGGCTGGCTGCAGCCACAGGGAACGGGGGTTCTGAGTTGGCAGCCCCCATTCCCGAAGCATCCACGGGCAGTTCCCCGAAGGGCTGACACCGGCTGCGCCTCAGCAGCCAGACAACCTCCCTCCCTCTGGTCGGGCACTGCAAGCCACACAGCCACTTGTGTCCCTGTGTCCCTGGAGGCCGCAGCGCGTTTTGGGTTTTGGCGCGGACGGGCCCCTCTCGGCTTCCGTAGTCCATTTGCCCGGAGCCTGCCAGACCCCTTGCCCCAGGGGCGGGCCCTGCTGAGTCCCTGAGTGCCTCCTGAGTTCCTGCCACCACCCTTGGGCCGGGATGTGGTGCCACCTTGTGCGTAGAAGCCCTGCACACAGGCAAGAAGCCCCCCAGGCCCGCGGGCGCGCCCGACCCTGGAGCCCCCTGGCTGGCTGCAGCCACAGGGAACGGGGGTTCTGAGTTGGCAGCCCCCATTCCCGAAGCATCCACGGGCAGTTCCCGAAGGGCTGACACCGGCTGCGCCTCAGCAGCCAGACAACCTCCCTCCCTCTGGTCGGGCACTGCAAGCCACACAGCCACTTGTGTCCCCTGTGTCCCTGGAGGCCGCAGCGCGTTTTGGGTTTTGGCGCGGACGGGCCCCTCTCGGCTTCCGTAGTCCATTTGCCCCGGAGCCTGCCAGACCCCTTGCCCCAGGGGCGGGCCCTGCTGAGTCCCCGAGTGCCTCCTGAGTTCCTGCCACCACCCTTGGCCGGGATGTGGTGCCACCTTGTGCGTAGAAGCCCTGCACACAGGCAAGAAGCCCCTAGGCCCGCGGGCGCGCCCGACCCTGGAGCCCCCTGGCTGGCTGCAGCCACAGGGAACGGGGGTTCTGAGTTGGCAGCCCCCATTCCCGAAGCATCCACGGGCAGTTCCCCGAAGGCTGACACCGGCTGCGCCTCAGCAGCCAGACAACCTCCCTCCCTCTGGTCGGGCACTGCAAGCCACACAGCCACTTGTGTCCCCTGTGTCCCTGGAGGCCACAGCGCGTTTTGGGTTTTGGCGCGGACGGGCCCCTCTCGCTTCCGTAGTCCATTTGCCCCGAGCCTGCCAGACCCCTTGCCCCAGGGGCGGGCCCTGCTGAGTCCCGAGCGCCTCCTGAGTTCCTGCCACCACCCTTGGGCCGGGATGTGGTGCCACCTTGTGCGTAGAAGCCCTGCACACAGGCAAGAAGCCCCTAGGCCCGCGGGCGCGCCCGACCCTGGAGCCCCTGGCTGGCTGCAGCCACAGGGAACGGGGGTTCTGAGTTGGCAGCCCCCATTCCCGAAGCATCCACGGGCAGTACCCGAAGTGCTGACACCGGCTGCGCCTCAGCAGCCAGACAACCTCCCTCCCTCTGGTCGGGCACTGCAAGCCACACAGCCACTTGTGTCCCCTGTGTCCCTGGAGGCCGCAGCGCGTTTTGGGTTTTGGCGCGGACGGGCCCCTCTCGGCTTCCGTAGTCCATTTGCCCCGGAGCCTGCCGACCCCTTGCCCCAGGGGCGGGCCCTGCTGAGTCCCTGAGTGCCTCCTGAGTTCCTGCCACCACCCTTGGGCCGGGATGTGGTGCCACCTTGTGCGTAGAAGCCCTGCACACAGGCAAGAAGCCCCCAGGCCCGCGGGCGCGCCCGACCCTGGAGCCCCCTGGCTGGCTGCAGCCACAGGGAACGGGGGTTCTGAGTTGGCAGCCCCCCATTCCCGAAGCATCCACGGGCAGTTCCCCGAAGGGCTGACACCGGCTGCGCCTCAGCAGCCAGACAACCTCCCTCCCTCTGGTCGGGCACTGCAAGCCACACAGCCACTTGTGTCCCCTGTGTCCCTGAGGCCGCAGCGCGTTTTGGGTTTTGGCGCGGACGGGCCCCTCTCGGCTTCCGTAGTCCATTTGCCCCGGAGCCTGCCAGACCCCTGGCCCCAGAGGCGGGCCCTGCTGAGTCCCCGAGCGCCTCCTGAGTTCCTGCCACCACCCTTGGGCCGGGATGAGGTGCCACCTTGTGCGTAGAAGCCCTGCACACAGGCAAGAAGCCCCCAGGCCCGCGGGCGCGCCCGACCTGGAGCCCCCTGGCTGGCTGCAGCCACAGGGAATGGGGGTACTGAGTTGGCAGCCCCCATTCCCGAAGCATCCACGGGCAGTTCCCCGAAGGGCTGACACCGGCTGCGCCTCAGCAGCCAGACAACCTCCCTCCCTCTGGTCGGGCACTGCAAGCCACACAGCCACTTGTGTCCCCTGTGTCCCTGGAGGCCGCAGCGCGTTTTGGGTTTTGGCGCGGACGGGCCCCTCTCGGCTTCCGTAGTCCATTTGCCCCGGAGCCTGCCAGACCCCTTGCCCCAGGGGCGGGCCCTGCTGAGTCCCCGAGTGCCTCCTGAGTTCCTGCCACCACCCTTGGCCGGGATGTGGTGCCACCTTGTGCGTAGAAGCCCTGCACACAGGCAAGAAGCCCCCAGGCCCGCGGGCGCGCCCGACCCTGGAGCCCCCTGGCTGGCTGCAGCCACAGGGAACGGGGGTTCTGAGTTGGCAGCCCCCATTCCCGAAGCATCCACGGGCAGTTCCCCGAAGGGCTGACACCGGCTGCGCCTCAGCAGCCAGACAACCTCCCTCCCTCTGGTCGGGCACTGCAAGCCACACAGCCACTTGTGTCCCCTGTGTCCCTGGAGGCCGCAGCGCGTTTTGGGTTTTGGCGCGGACGGGCCCCTCTCGGCTTCCGTAGTCCATTTGCCCCGGAGCCTGCCAGACCCCTTGCCCCAGGGGCGGGCCCTGCTGAGTCCCTGAGTGCCTCCTGAGTTCCTGCCACCACCCTTGGGCCGGGATGTGGTGCCACCTTGTGCGTAGAAGCCCTGCACACAGGCAAGAAGCCCCTAGGCCCGCGGGCGCGCCCGACCCTGGAGCCCCCTGGCTGGCTGCAGCCACAGGGAACGGGGGTTCTGAGTTGGCAGCCCCCATTCCCGAAGCATCCACGGGCAGTTCCCCGAAGGGCTGACACCGGCTGCGCCTCAGCAGCCAGACAACCTCCCTCCCTCTGGTCGGGCACTGCAAGCCACACAGCCACTTGTGTCCCCTGTGTCCCTGGAGGCCGCAGCGCGTTTTGGGTTTTGGCGCGGACGGGCCCCTCTCGGCTTCCGTAGTCCATTTGCCCCGGAGCCTGCCAGACCCCTTGCCCCAGGGGCGGGCCCTGCTGAGTCCCCGAGTGCGTCCTGAGTTCCTGCCACCACCCTTGGGCCGGGATGTGGTGCCACCTTGTGCGTAGAAGCCCTGCACACAGGCAAGAAGCCCCTAGGCCCGCGGGCGCGCCCGACCCTGGAGCCCCCTGGCTGGCTGCAGCCACAGGGAACGGGGGTTCTGAGTTGGCAGCCCCCATTCCCGAAGCATCCACGGGCAGTTCCCCGAAGGGCTGACACCGGCTGCGCCTCAGCAGCCAGACAACCTCCCTCCCTCTGGTCGGGCACTGCAAGCCACACAGCCACTTGTGTCCCCTGTGTCCCTGGAGGCCGCAGCGCGTTTTGGGTTTTGGCGCGGACGGGCCCCTCTCGGCTTCCGTAGTCCATTTGCCCCGGAGCTTGCCAGACCCCTGGCCCCAGGGGCGGGCCCTGCTGAGTCCCCGAGCGCCTCCTGGGTTCCTGCACCACCCTTGGGCCGGGATGAGGTGCCACCTTGTGCGTAGAAGCCCTGCACACAGGCAAGAAGCCCCCCAGGCCCGCGGGCGGGCCCGACCCTGGAGCCCCCTGGCTGGCTGCAGCCACAGGGAACGGGGGTACTGAGTTGGCAGCCCCCATTCCCGAAGCATCCACGGGCAGTTCCCCGAAGGGCTGACACCGGCTGCGCCTCAGCAGCCAGACAACCTCCCTCCCTCTGGTCGGGCACTGCAAGCCACACAGCCACTTGTGTCCCCTTTGTCCCTGGAGGCCGCAGCGCGTTTTGGGTTTTGGCGCGGACGGGCCCCTCTCGGCTTCCGTAGTCCATTTGCCCCGGAGCCTGCCAGACCCTGGCCCCAGGGGCGGGCCCTGCTGAGTCCCCGAGCGCCTCCTGAGTTCCTGCCACCACCCTTGGGCCGGGATGAGGTGCCACCTTGTGCGTAGAAGCCCTGCACACAGGCAAGAAGCCCCACAGGCCCGCGGGCGCGCCCGACCCTGGAGCCCCCTGGCTGGCTGCAGCCACAGGGAACGGGGGTACTGAGTTGGCAGCCCCCATTCCCGAAGCATCCACGGGCAGTTCCCCGAAGGGCTGACACCGGCTGCGCCTCAGCAGCCAGACAACCTCCCTCCCTCTGGTCAGGCACTGCAAGCCACACAGCCACTTGTGTCCCCTGTGTCCCTGGAGGCCGCAGTGCATTTTGGGTTTTGGCGCGGACGGGCCCCTCTCGGCTTCCGTAGTCCATTTGCCCCCGGAGCTTGCCAGACCCCTGGCCCCAGGGGCGGGCCCTGCTGAGTCCCCGAGCGCCTCCTGGGTTCCTGCCACCACCCTTGGGCCGGGATGAGGTGCCACCTTGTGCGTAGAAGCCCTGCACACAGGCAAGAAGCCCCCCAGGCCCGCGGGCGCGCCCGACCCTGGAGCCCCCTGGCTGGCTGCAGCCACAGGGAACGGGGGTACTGAGTTGGCAGCCCCCATTCCCGAAGCATCCACGGGCAGTTCCCCGAAGGGCTGACACCGGCTGCGCCTCAGCAGCCAGACAACCTCCCTCCCTCTGGTCGGGCACTGCAAGCCACACAGCCACTTGTGTCCCCCTGTGTCCCTGGAGGCCGCAGCGCGTTTTGGGTTTTGGCGCGGACGGGCCCCTCTCGGCTTCCGTAGTCCATTTGCCCCGGAGCCTGCCAGACCCCTTGCCCCAGGGGCGGGCCCTGCTGAGTCCCTGAGTGCCTCCTGAGTTCCTGCCACCACCCTTGGGCCGGGATGTGGTGCCACCTTGTGCGTAGAAGCCCTGCACACAGGCAAGAAGCCCCTAGGCCCGCGGGCGCGCCCGACCCTGGAGCCCCCTGGCTGGCTGCAGCCACAGGGAACGGGGGTTCTGAGTTGGCAGCCCCCATTCCCGAAGCATCCACGGGCAGTTCCCCGAAGGGCTGACACCGGCTGCGCCTCAGCAGCCAGACAACCTCCCTCCCTCTGGTCGGGCACTGCAAGCCACACAGCCACTTGTGTCCCCTGTGTCCCTGGAGGCCGCAGCGCGTTTTGGGTTTTGGCGCGGACGGGCCCCTCTCGGCTTCCGTAGTCCATTTGCCCCGGAGCCTGCCAGACCCCTTGCCCCAGGGCGGGCCCTGCTGAGTCCCCGAGTGCGTCCTGAGTTCCTGCCACCACCCTTGGGCCGGGATGTGGTGCCACCTTGTGCGTAGAAGCCCTGCACACAGGCAAGAAGCCCCTAGGCCCGCGGGCGCGCCCGACCCTGGAGCCCCCTGGCTGGCTGCAGCCACAGGAACGGGGGTTCTGAGTTGGCAGCCCCCATTCCCGAAGCATCCACGGGCAGTTCCCCGAAGGGCTGACACCGGCTGCGCCTCAGCAGCCAGACAACCTCCCTCCCTCTGGTCGGGCACTGCAAGCCACACAGCCACTTGTGTCCCCTGTGTCCCTGGAGGCCGCAGCGCGTTTTGGGTTTTGGCGCGGACGGGCCCCTCTCGGCTTCCGTAGTCCATTTGCCCCCGGAGCTTGCCAGACCCCTGGCCCCAGGGGCGGGCCCTGCTGAGTCCCCGAGCGCCTCCTGGGTTCCTGCCACCACCCTTGGGCCGGGATGAGGTGCCACCTTGTGCGTAGAAGCCCTGCACACAGGCAAGAAGCCCCCCAGGCCCGCGGGCGGGCCCGACCCTGGAGCCCCCTGGCTGGCTGCAGCCACAGGGAACGGGGGTACTGAGTTGGCAGCCCCCGATTCCCGAAGCATCCACGGGCAGTTCCCCGAAGGGCTGACACCGGCTGCGCCTCAGCAGCCAGACAACCTCCCTCCCTCTGGTCGGGCACTGCAAGCCACACAGCCACTTGTGTCCCCTTGTCCCTGGAGGCCGCAGCGCGTTTTGGTTTTGGCGCGGACGGGCCCTCTCGGCTTCGTAGTCCATTTGCCCCGGAGCCTGCCAGACCCCTGGCCCCAGGGGCGGGCCCTGCTGAGTCCCCGAGCGCCTCCTGAGTTCCTGCCACCACCCTTGGGCCGGGATGAGGTGCCACCTTGTGCGTAGAAGCCCTGCACACAGGCAAGAAGCCCCCCAGGCCCGCGGGCGCGCCCGACCCTGGAGCCCCCTGGCTGGCTGCAGCCACAGGGAACGGGGGTACTGAGTTGGCAGCCCCCATTCCCGAAGCATCCACGGGCAGTTCCCCGAAGGGCTGACACCGGCTGCGCCTCAGCAGCCAGACAACCTCCCTCCCTCTGGTCAGGCACTGCAAGCCACACAGCCACTTGTGTCCCCTGTGTCCCTGGAGGCCGCAGTGCATTTTGGGTTTTGGCGCGGACGGGCCCCTCTCGGCTTCCGTAGTCCATTTGCCCCCGGAGCTTGCCAGACCCCTGGCCCCAGGGGCGGGCCCTGCTGAGTCCCCGAGCGCCTCCTGGGTTCCTGCCACCACCCTTGGGCCGGGATGAGGTGCCACCTTGTGCGTAGAAGCCCTGCACACAGGCAAGAAGCCCCCCAGGCCCGCGGGCGCGCCCGACCCTGGAGCCCCCTGGCTGGCTGCAGCCACAGGGAACGGGGGTTCTGAGTTGGCAGCCCCCATTCCCGAAGCATCCACGGGCAGTTCCCCGAAGGGCTGACACCGGCTGCGCCTCAGCAGCCAGACAACCTCCCTCCCTCTGGTCGGGCACTGCAAGCCACACAGCCACTTGTGTCCCCTGTGTCCCTGGAGGCCGCAGCGCGTTTTGGGTTTTGGCGCGGACGGGCCCCTCTCGGCTTCCGTAGTCCATTTGCCCCGGAGCCTGCCAGACCCCTTGCCCCAGGGGCGGGCCCTGCTGTGTCCCCGAGTGCCTCCTGAGTTCCTGCCACCACCCTTGGGCCGGGATGTGGTGCCACCTTGTGCGTAGAAGCCCTGCACACAGGCAAGAAGCCCCTAGGCCCGCGGGCGCGCCCGACCCTGGAGCCCCCTGGCTGGCTGCAGCCACAGGGAACGGGGGTTCTGAGTTGGCAGCCCCCCATTCCCGAAGCATCCACGGGCAGTTCCCCGAAGGGCTGACACCGGCTGCGCCTCAGCAGCCAGACAACCTCCCTCCCTCTGGTCGGGCACTGCAAGCCACACAGCCACTTGTGTCCCCTGTGTCCCTGGAGGCCGCAGCGCGTTTTGGGTTTTGGCGCGGACGGGCCCCTCTCGGCTTCCGTAGTCCATTTGCCCCGGAGCCTGCCAGACCCCTTGCCCCAGGGGCGGGCCCTGCTGAGTCCCTGAGTGCCTCCTGAGTTCCTGCCACCACCCTTGGGCCGGGATGTGGTGCCACCTTGTGCGTAGAAGCCCTGCACACAGGCAAGAAGCCCCCCAGGCCCGCGGGCGCGCCCGACCCTGGAGCCCCCTGGCTGGCTGCAGCCACAGGGAACGGGGGTTCTGAGTTGGCAGCCCCCATTCCCGAAGCATCCACGGGCAGTTCCCCGAAGGGCTGACACCGGCTGCGCCTCAGCAGCCAGACAACCTCCCTCCCTCTGGTCGGGCACTGCAAGCCACACAGCCACTTGTGTCCTCTTTGTCCCTGGAGGCCGCAGCGCATTTTGGGTTTTGCGCGGACGGGCCCCTCTCGGCTTCCGTAGTCCATTTGCCCCGGAGCCTGCCAGACCCCTGGCCCCAGAGGCGGGCCCTGCTGAGTCCCGAGCGCCTCCTGAGTTCCTGCCACCACCCTTGGGCCGGGATGAGGTGCCACCTTGTGCGTAGAAGCCCTGCACACAGGCAAGAAGCCCCCCAGGCCCGCGGGCGCGCCCGACCCTGGAGCCCCCTGGCTGGCTGCAGCCACAGGGAATGGGGGTACTGAGTTGGCAGCCCCCATTCCCGAAGCATCCACGGGCAGTTCCCCGAAGGGCTGACACCGGCTGCGCCTCAGCAGCCAGACAACCTCCCTCCCTCTGGTCGGGCACTGCAAGCCACACAGCCACTTGTGTCCCCTGTGTCCCTGGAGGCCGCAGCGCGTTTTGGGTTTTGGCGCGGACGGGCCCCTCTCGGCTTCCGTAGTCCATTTGCCCGGAGCCTGCCAGACCCCTTGCCCCAGGGGCGGGCCCTGCTGAGTCCCCTGGTGCCTCCTGAGTTCCTGCCACCACCCTTGGGCCGGGATGTGGTGCCACCTTGTGCGTAGAAGCCCTGCACACAGGCAAGAAGCCCCCAGGCCCGCGGGCGCGCCCGACCCTGGAGCCCCCTGGCTGGCTGCAGCCACAGGGAATGGGGGTTCTGAGTTGGCAGCCCCCATTCCCGAAGCATCCACGGGCAGTTCCCCGAAGGGCTGACACCGGCTGCGCCTCAGCAGCCAGACAACCTCCCTCCCTCTGGTCGGGCACTGCAAGCCACACAGCCACTTGTGTCCCCTGTGTCCCTGGAGGCCGCAGCGCGTTTTGGGTTTTGGCGCGGACGGGCCGCTCTCGGCTTCCGTAGTCCATTTGCCCCGGAGCCTGCCAGACCCCTTGCCCCAGGGGCGGGCCCTGCTGAGTCCCCGAGTGCCTCCTGAGTTCCTGCCACCACCCTTGGGCCGGGATGTGGTGCCACCTTGTGCGTAGAAGCCCTGCACACAGGCAAGAAGCCCCCAGGCCCGCGGGCGCGCCCGACCCTGGAGCCCCCTGGCTGGCTGCAGCCACAGGGAACGGGGGTTCTGAGTTGGCAGCCCCCATTCCCGAAGCATCCACGGGCAGTTCCCCGAAGGCTGACACCGGCTGCGCCTCAGCAGCCAGACAACCTCCCTCCCTCTGGTCGGGCACTGCAAGCCACACAGCCACTTGTGTCCCCTTTGTCCCTGGAGGCCGCAGCGCGTTTTGGGTTTTGGCGCGACGGGCCCCTCTCGGCTTCCGTAGTCCATTTGCCCCGGAGCCTGCCAGACCCCTTGCCCCAGGGCGGGCCCTGCTGAGTCCCAGAGCCTCCTGAGTTCCTGCCACCACCCTTGGGCCGGGATGTGGTGCCACCTTGTGCGTAGAAGCCCTGCACACAGGCAAGAAGCCCCCCAGGCCGCGGGCGCGCCCGACCCTGGAGCCCCCTGGCTGGCTGCAGCCACAGGGAACGGGGGTTCTGAGTTGGTAGCCCCCATTCCGAAGCATCCACGGGCAGTTCCCCGAAGGGCTGACACCGGCTGCGCCTCAGCAGCCAGACAACCTCCCTCCCTCTGGTCGGGCACTGCAAGCCACACAGCCACTTGTGTCCCCTGTGTCCCTGGAGGCCGCAGCGCGTTTTGGGTTTTGGCGCGGACGGGCCCCTCTCGGCTTCCGTAGTCCATTTGCCCCGGAGCCTGCCAGACCCCTTGCCCAGGGGCGGGCCCTGCTGAGTCCCCGAGTGCCTCCTGAGTTCCTGCCACCACCCTTGGGCCGGGATGTGGTGCCACCTTGTGCGTAGAAGCCCTGCACACAGGCAAGAAGCCCCCCAGGCCCGCGGGCGCACCCGACCCAGGAGCCCCCTGGCTGGCTGCAGCCACAGGGAACGGGGGTACTGAGTTGGCAGCCCCCATTCCCGAAGCATCCACGGGCAGTTCCCCGAAGGGCTGACACCGGCTGCGCCTCAGCAGCCAGACAACCTCCCTCCTCTGGTCGGGCACTGCAAGCCACACAGCCACTTGTGTCCCTGTGTCCCTGGAGGCCGCAGCGCGTTTTGGGTTTTGGCGCGGACGGGCCCCTCTCGGCTTCCGTAGTCCATTTGCCCCGGAGCCTGCCAGACCCCTTGCCCAGGGGCGGCCCTGCTGAGTCCCTGAGTGCCTCCTGAGTTCCTGCCACCACCCTTGGGCCGGGATGTGGTGCCACCTTGTGCGTAGAAGCCCTGCACACAGGCAAGAAGCCCCCCAGGCCCGCGGGCGCGCCCGACCCTGGAGCCCCCTGGCTGGCTGCAGCCACAGGGAACGGGGGTTCTGAGTTGGCAGCCCCCATTCCCGAAGCATCCACGGGCAGTTCCCCGAAGGGCTGACACCGGCTGCGCCTCAGCAGCCAGACAACCTCCCTCCCTCTGGTCGGGCACTGCAAGCCACACAGCCACTTGTGTCCCCTGTGTCCCTGGAGGCCGCAGCGCGTTTTGGGTTTTGGCGCGGACGGGCCCCTCTCGGCTTCCGTAGTCCATTTGCCCCGGAGCCTGCCAGACCCCTTGCCCCAGGGGCGGGCCCTGCTGAGTCCCCGAGTGGCTCCTGAGTTCCTGCCACCACCCTTGGGCCGGGATGTGGTGCCACCTTGTGCGTAGAAGCCCTGCACACAGGCAAGAAGCCCCCAGGCCCGCGGGCGCGCCCGACCCTGGAGCCCCCTGGCTGGCTGCAGCCACAGGGAACGGGGGTTCTGAGTTGGCAGCCCCCATTCCCGAAGCATCCACGGGCAGTTCCCCGAAGGGCTGACACCGGCTGCGCCTCAGCAGCCAGACAACCTCCCTCCCTCTGGTCGGGCACTGCAAGCCACACAGCCACTTGTGTCCCCTGTGTCCCTGGAGGCCGCAGCGCGTTTTGGGTTTTGGCGCGGACGGGCCCCTCTCGGCTTCCGTAGTCCATTTGCCCGGAGCCTGCCAGACCCCTGCCCCAGAGGCGGGCCCTGCTGAGTCCCTGAGTGCCTCCTGAGTTCCTGCCACCACCCTTGGGCCGGGTGTGGTGCCACCTTGTGCGTAGAAGCCCTGCACACAGGCAAGAAGCCCCCCAGGCCCGCGGGCGCGCCCGACCCTGAGCCCCCTGGCTGGCTGCAGCCACAGGGAACGGGGTTCTGAGTTGGCAGCCCCCATTCCCGAAGCATCCACGGGCAGTTCCCCGAAGGGCTGACACCGGCTGCGCCTCAGCAGCCAGACAACCTCCCTCCCTCTGGTCGGGCACTGCAAGCCACACAGCCACTTGTGTCCCCTGTGTCCCTGGAGGCCGCAGCGCGTTTTGGGTTTTGGCGCGGACGGGCCCCTCTCGGCTTCCGTAGTCCATTTGCCCCGGAGCTGCCAGACCCCTTGCCCCAGGGGCGGGCCCTGCTGAGTCCCGAGTGCCTCCTGAGTTCCTGCCACCACCTTGGGCCGGGATGTGGTGCCACCTTGTGCGTAGAAGCCCTGCACACAGGCAAGAAGCCCCCAGGCCCGCGGGCGCGCCCGACCCTGGAGCCCCCTGGCTGGCTGCAGCCACAGGGAACGGGGGTTCTGAGTTGGCAGCCCCCATTCCCGAAGCATCCACGGGCAGTTCCCCGAAGGGCTGACACCGGCTGCGCCTCAGCAGCCAGACAACCTCCCTCCCTCTGGTCGGGCACTGCAAGCCACACAGCCACTTGTGTCCCCTGTGTCCCTGGAGGCCGCAGCGCGTTTTGGGTTTTGGCGCGGACGGGCCCCTCTCGGCTTCCGTAGTCCATTTGCCCCGGAGCCTGCCAGACCCCTTGCCCCAGGGGCGGGCCCTGCTGAGTCCCTGAGTGCCTCCTGAGTTCCTGCCACCACCTTGGGCCGGGATGAGGTGCCACCTTGTGCGTAGAAGCCCTGCACACAGGCAAGAAGCCCCCCAGGCCCGCGGGCGCGCCCGACCCTGGAGCCCCCTGGCTGGCTGCAGCCACAGGGAACGGGGGTACTGAGTTGGCAGCCCCCATTCCCGAAGCATCCACGGGCAGTTCCCCGAAGGGCTGACACCGGCTGCGCCTCAGCAGCCAGACAACCTCCCTCCCTCTGGTCGGGCACTGCAAGCCACACAGCCACTTGTGTCCCCTGTGTCCCTGGAGGCCGCAGCGCGTTTTGGGTTTTGGCGCGGACGGGCCCCTCTCGGCTTCCGTAGTCCATTTGCCCCGGAGCCTGCCAGACCCCATGCCCCAGGGGCGGGCCCTGCTGAGTCCCTGAGTGCCTCCTGAGTTCCTGGCCACCACCCTTGGGCCGGATGAGGTGCCACCTTGTGCGTAGAAGCCCTGCACACAGGCAAGAAGCCCCCCAGGCCCGCGGCGCGCCGACCCTGGAGCCCCCTGGCTGGCTGCAGCCACAGGGAACGGGGGTACTGAGTTGGCAGCCCCCATTCCCGAAGCATCCACGGGCAGTTCCCCGAAGGGCTGACACCGGCTGCGCCTCAGCAGCCAGACAACCTCCCTCCCTCTGGTCGGGCACTGCAAGCCACACAGCCACTTGTGTCCCCTGTGTCCCTGGAGGCCGCAGCGCGTTTTGGGTTTTGGCGCGGACGGGCCCCTCTCGGCTTCCGTAGTCCATTTGCCCCGGAGCCTGCCAGACCCCTTGCCCCAGGGGCGGGCCCTGCTGAGTCCCTGAGTGCCTCCTGAGTTCCTGCCACCACCCTTTGGCCGGGATGTGGTGCACCTTGTGCGTAGAAGCCCTGCACACAGGCAAGAAGCCCCCCAGGCCCGCGGGCGCGCCCGACCCTGGAGCCCCCTGGCTGGCTGCAGCCACAGGGAACGGGGGTTCTGAGTTGGCAGCCCCCATTCCCGAAGCATCCACGGGCAGTTCCCCGAAGGGCTGACACCGCTGCACTCAGCAGCCAGACAACCTCCCTCCCTCTGGTCGGGCACTGCAAGCCACACAGCCACTTGTGTCCCCTGTGTCCCTGGAGCCGCAGCGCGTTTTGGGTTTTGGCGCGGACGGCCCCTCTCGGCTTCCGTAGTCCATTTGCCCCGGAGCCTGCCAGACCCTTGCCCCAGGGGCGGGCCCTGCTGAGTCCCGAGTGCCTCCTGAGTTCCTGCCACCACCCTTGGGCCGGGATGTGGTGCCACCTTGTGCGTAGAAGCCCTGCACACAGGCAAGAAGCCCCCAGGCCCGCGGGCGCGCCCGACCCTGGAGCCCCCTGGCTGGCTGCAGCCACAGGGAACGGGGGTTCTGAGTTGGCAGCCCCCATTCCCGAAGCATCCACGGGCAGTTCCCCGAAGGGCTGACACCGGCTGCGCCTCAGCAGCCAGACAACCTCCCTCCCTCTGGTCGGGCACTGCAAGCCACACAGCCACTTGTGTCCCCTGTGTCCCTGGAGGCCGCAGCGCGTTTTGGGTTTTGGCGCGGACGGGCCCCTCTCGGCTTCCGTAGTCCATTTGCCCCGGAGCCTGCCAGACCCCTTGCCCCAGGGGCGGGCCCTGCTGAGTCCCTGAGTGCCTCCTGAGTTCCTGCCACCACCCTTGGGCCCGGATGTGGTGCCACCTTGTGCATAGAAGCCCTGCACACAGGCAAGAAGCCCCCCAGGCCCGCGGGCGCGCCCGACCCTGGAGCCCCCTGGCTGGCTGCAGCCACAGGGAACGGGGGTTCTGAGTTGGCAGCCCCCATTCCCGAAGCATCCACGGGCAGTTCCCCGAAGGGCTGACACCGGCTGCGCCTCAGCAACCAGACAACCTCCCTCCCTCTGGTCGGCACTGCAAGCCACACAGCCACTTGTGTCCCTTTGTCCCTGGAGCCGCAGCGCGTTTTGGGTTTTGCGCGGACGGGCCCCTCTCGGCTTCCGTAGTCCATTTGCCCCGGAGCCTGCCAGACCCCTGGCCCCAGAGGCGGGCCCTGCTGAGTCCCCGAGCGCCTCCTGAGTTCCTGCCACCACCCTTGGGCCGGGATGAGGTGCCACCTTGTGCGTAGAAGCCCTGCACACAGGCAAGAAGCCCCCAGGCCGCGGGCGCGCCCGACCCTGGAGCCCCCTGGCTGGCTGCAGCCACAGGGAACGGGGGTACTGAGTTGGCAGCCCCCATTCCCGAAGCATCCACGGGCAGTTCCCCGAAGGGCTGACACCGGCTGCGCCTCAGCAGCCAGACAACCTCCCTCCCTCTGGTCGGGCACTGCAAGCCACACAGCCACTGTGTCCCCTGTGTCCCTGGAGGCCGCAGCGCGTTTTGGGTTTTGGCGCGGACGGGCCCCCTCTCGGCTTCCGTAGTCATTTGCCCGGAGCCTGCCAGACCCCTTGCCCCAGGGGCGGGCCCTGCTGAGTCCCTGAGTGCCTCCTGAGTTCCTGCCACCACCCTTGGGCCGGGATGTGGTGCCACCTTGTGCGTAGAAGCCCTGCACACAGGCAAGAAGCCCCCCAGGCCCGCGGGCGCGCCCGACCCTGGAGCCCCCTGGCTGGCTGCAGCCACAGGGAACGGGGGTTCTGAGTTGGCAGCCCCCATTCCCGAAGCATCCCACGGGCAGTCCCCGAAGGCTGACACCGGCTGCGCCTCAGCAGCCAGACAACCTCCCTCCCTCTGGTCGGGCACTGCAAGCCACACAGCCACTTGTGTCCCCTGTGTCCCTGGAGGCCGCAGCGCGTTTTGGGTTTTGGCGCGGACGGGCCCCTCTCGGCTTCCGTAGTCCATTTGCCCGGAGCCTGCCAGACCCCTTGCCCCAGGGCGGCCCTGCTGAGTCCCGAGTGCCTCCTGAGTTCCTGCCACCACCCTTGGCCGGGATGTGGTGCCACCTTGTGCGTAGAAGCCCTGCACAACAGGCAAGAAGCCCCCTAGGCCCGCGGGCGCGCCCGACCCTGAGCCCCCTGGCTGGCTGCAGCCACAGGGAACGGAGGGTTCTGAGTTGGCAGCCCCCATTCCCGAAGCATCCACGGGCAGTTCCCCGAAGGGCTGGACACCGCTGCGCCTCAGCAACCAGACACCTCCCTCCCTCCTGGTCGGGCACTGCAAGCCACACAGCCACTTGTGTCCCCCGTGTCCTGGAGGCCGCAGCGCGTTTTGGGTTTTGGCGCGGACGGGCCCCTCTCCGCTCCGTAGTCACATTTGCCCCGAGCCTTGCAGACCCCTTGCCCACAGGGGCGGCCCTGCTGAGTCCCTGAGTGCCCTCCTAGGTTCCTGCCACACCTTGGCCAGGATGTGGTGCAACTGTGCGTAGAAGCCCTGCACACAGGCAAGAAGCCCCCAGGCCCGCGGGCGCGCCCGACCCTGGAGCCCCCTGGCTGGCTGCAGCCACAGGGGAACGGGGGTTCTGAGTTGGCAGCCCCCCATTCCCGAAAGCATCCACGGCAGTTCCCCCGAAGGGCTGACACCGGCAGTGCCTCAGCAGCCAGACAACCTCCCTCCCTCTGGCGGGCACTGCCAAGCCACACAGCCACTTGTTCCCCTTTGTCCCTGGGCCGCAGCGCGTTTTGGGTTTTGGGCGCGGACGGGCCCCTCTCGGCTTCCGTAGTCCATTTGCCCGGAGCCTGCCAGACCCCTGGCCCCAGAGGCGGCCCCTGCTGAGTCCCCGAGCGGCCGCCTGAGTCCTTCCACCACCCTTGGCGGATGAGGTGCCACCTTGTGCGTAGAAGCCATGCACACAGGCAAGATTCCAGGCCCGCGGGGCGCCCGACCCTAGAGCCCCCTGGGCTGGCTGCAGC